>NW_004526623.1:0-537 GCF_000260255.1 Octodon degus
AAAAAAAAAAAAAAAAATCTACTGAGCCATCTCCCCGGCCCCTATGTGGGCAGAGTTTGCAAAGGTATGCAAAAGGCAGCAGACGAGGCCTTAGAACACTGTAAGGGGAGTTACTTTTATTCCTTGCTAACTCTTATATTTTCTCACCTACCTTTCCTTTGGAGAAGGTGGTAATAAGAACTGAACCCAAGGTCTTCACTCCAAGCTACATTCCCACCCCTTTTTATTTTCTTCTTTTCACAGGGTCTTTCTAAATTGCCCAGGCTGGCCTTGAATTTGTAATCCTCCTGCCTCAGCCTCCCGAGTAGTTGGGATTACGGGTTTGCACCACCCTGGTTGGCTTCCTTTTTTTATTTTTATTTTTTTCCATAATTTTATTGACAGACAAATAGCAATGAGACAGTTTCAAATCAAATTGGTAGGACAGTTTCAATAATTAACTCATTGCATACTGTCTTCCTAGTGGTTATTTGCTGTACAAGATGCAGACATGATATCCTATTTACAAACACTATTACAACAAATCCCTCTATTCAT
>NW_004526623.1:3812-4504 GCF_000260255.1 Octodon degus
AGTGTAATATTTGTTGAAACTGTACTTCCGATTTGATTTGAAACTGTCTCATTGCTATCTGTTTATCAATAAAACTTTGAAAAAAAAAAAAGAAAAAAGAAAAGTTTCTGGAAGGATCTTAAGTTACTGAAGCGACACCGAGGGGTCAACACTTAGCACACCCATTCCAAGCTTAGCTTAAAATTTGGGGCATAGTCTTAGTTCAGATTCTCCTTGCCATGAGGTTTCCAAAATAAGCACTGTGAATTCTCAGAGGCATAAAAGACCTGACTTAGAACTCACAGCAGGGATAAAACACTTGTCTCCTGGTTCACTCCAGGCACAGGCTCTGTAAGCATGGAGGGAGGGTGTGCCACAGACCCCGGCTGCAGCAGAGCCCTGAGGCCAAGAGGGGAGTGCCTGAAGCTTTCCACCAAGGACAACACATTCTTGCACGCAGGAGTCTCTAGCTGCCATAGTATCTGCATTAATCTACAACAGTGCTTCTCAACTCCAGAAGGACCTCTATTTTAGGCAGATTTTGTTTTTTAAATTGTATTGTTGTAGGCAGCTGAATTAGGTAGAAATATTATAGGCAGTCAGACAGGGCCAGGCCCCCAAGGAGACAAGATGGAAGACAAGGTGACTTTGCAACTTGGAAGAGACAGACACTCCCATATGGGCCAGATCTCAAGACCAAGACAAAAGAGGAA
>NW_004526623.1:6104-7021 GCF_000260255.1 Octodon degus
GGGATTGATATTCTAAATGGGTATCAATCACCTTGAAAGAGCTCAAATGAGTCACTAGCCCAATCCCAACAGGAAGAGACCCTGTCTCATATTCAGGCCCACTTGCTATGTGACTCCTTCCCCATTTGGTATTGGGTTTAATCAATTTTACCTGAGCAGTGGTGCTTGTAATCTCATCGGTGTTGTCCCACCTCATGTCCACCTAAGTGAGTTCCCATGTCTTCACCACCTTAGGCCTGCCTCACCACGTGGTTTTCCTCTATAAAAGCTCTGGAAGAGACAGCTTGGGGGGGGGGGCGCGACTACCCACTCGGCCCCCTCATGTCTCTCTCTCGCACAGGAGCTTTCTTTTCTTTTCTTTCTTTCTTTTCTTTTCTTTTTTTGCAGAACTATGGATTGAACTCAGGCCCTTGCCAGGCAAGCGCTTTTTCTACTGAGCCATCTCCCCAGTCCCACATAGGAGCTTTCTTTCCCCCAACAAATCTATTCTGCTCATAACCTCTGTTCCTAAAATTCATTGTTCGGTTTTAGAGAACAAGAACTCATCCCAGGTACTTTTTAGGTTGGGAGATCAGTTTTTCTCCATGTGTCATTTGGAGTTCCCTGTATCAGTATGACAAACCTAGGGGTGTGGGGCACATCTGTGATCCCAACACTTGGGAGGATTACGGCCAGTTCAAGGCTGACTTAGGCTACATAGTAAATTCAAGGCCAGCCTAGAATATATAGCAAGACCCTGTCACAAAAGTCCTAAAAGTAGGGGCCGGGAGATAGCTCAGCTGAATAAGTGCTTGCCTGGCAAGTGCAAGAGCCTGAGTTTAATCCCTGGTTCCACAAAAAAATTAAATAAATAAATAAACCAAAGCAGGATTGTTGGGAGTTTTGAAACCAGCCTGGGCTACAAAGTGAGTTCAAGG
>NW_004526624.1:0-2804 GCF_000260255.1 Octodon degus
TTATTAAAATAAAATTATTTTGATAAAATTTTTAACTAAAATGATTAGTTTCTCTAACACATTTTACGAGCATCATTGTACTGCAACAGGAAATTGGAATACTAATTATGTCATGCCTAAGCCTAATATCTCTCCAGTACCAGCTGCAATTCCCCTACACAGAACTGAACTGATCTGAGGGTTCACTTTAACAAAACTGCATGTAAAACATTATGTTAGTCAGGGATTGAGAATTCAGAAGGCCTATGTAGCTGTTTCTGTTACCACAAGGAATTACTGTGTACAATCTGAAAGTCGTTTTGGTGTTCTTTTAACAATACACAATCCATTTACTACTCATGTTATGATCCAAGTGGTGTCAAATGATACTAATTTTGACCTTTCCATCCCTATCTAAGTTGTAAACATTTAGAAGTATCCTATTTTGTCTCTTTATTGCAAATTATATGTAACAGCTCTGAAAATAATGGCTAAAAGAATCCTTATTAATCATACAAAAGTCATGATAATTTTGTAGACCTAATGTAATATTTATGTCTCATTTAAGTAAATTAAATAGAAACTGTCCATACTATGTTTATATGTACATACAGTGTCGTATTCTTATATTCCTTTTAACCTGCTCATGTTACTGATAAATTGTTAACATTTTCTAAAATGGTAAAATAAATCAATCACAAAGACTTTAAGCATTTCAACACTTTTTCAAATATTCACACGTTTGTGTTAAGCTGATTAATGTGATCTATTTTCATGCAACTAACAACTCATTACTCACTGTGGTAGACAGCTTTCTGTTACCGTAACAGATACTTGAAAAGTAAAGCTAAAAAGAGGAAAGGTCGATTTGAGTTCACAGTTCTAAAAACCTTGGGTCATGATCACTGCCCAGTATTTTAGGCTTGCGGAAGCCGGCACCACTGAAGGGCTTGTGAAAGCAGAAGCCAGCTTAAAGGAGGCCAGGCACTGGAGAGCTCAGGGAGGGTCCAGGTCCCAGCACTCCTCCAGGAGCCCCAGCGATCCACACTGCCCCTGGCCTACCCCTTGGGGTTTCCACCCCGCCCCAGCATTAGACTGGGTCTCATTAACACTGGGCAGCAGCCGGGTGTGGGATGCAGTGCTCGTGCCACTTCATCGCTCACATCTAGAGTAGCCTGAAATCTCACCATGGCTCCCTTAGCTGTCATCTATCCTCCATTTGCACGAAAGCCATGGGTGTTATGAGTCTTCACCCTTAAGAACTTCATCATGGATTCACCATTATTATAATACCAAATAAAACTGATATTAATTTAATAATAGTATTTAAACTTGTAGTCTGTTGTTAAGTATTCCAATTTGTCAATGATTGTTTTTCAGCTAGAATCCAATTAAATGTCACACATTGCATTTGGCTGTGAAGGCATCTTAGCTTATATGAAATAGTAACCAGTCTCATAGTGTGCTTTGAGTACTATATGCTATTTGTCTTCCAGAATATTCTACATTCTAAATTTCTTATTATTTCCTCTTAATTAAGATAAAGTTAATCACATTTTGGGCAAGATTGCTAAATAAGTGATACCATGTTCTTCCTGTATATTAGAAAAATATATAAAATGGGGCTATTTCATTAGTGATTAAGTTTTTAGTTTATTAACAATGAGCTCTCTATGGAAGAGGAACAATAATTTTCTGTATGAATAAAATTTACCATCCATAGTTGCTATTTGAGTTCTGAATATCTTGATGCCCAACACATTTTCAGACTATTAATTGGACAGATTAGGTGTAGCTATTCTGCTAGATTTCTTCATTGGGGAATTTTATTCAGTATTGCTTCATGGACCTAGACTTGCACATAGCTTACTTTGGCCAATGAGGCATCAGTGAATGGATGAAAGCATGGCCCATGGTGCCCTCACCAAGTTAACTTTTATGCACACTCCTGCCTCTCCCATGAAACCATGGGTCATGGATGACCATGGGCCACGTAGGACAAGAAACACAATGTTATGTCTTGCGTCTAGTTGTCTCCCTAAAGCCTCATGCAGTCATCACTTCTAGAGTTTGTTATTAACTCATGATCCACTGGGATTATGGGTTTGAGTGCTGTTGCGATTATGGGTGTGAATGCTACACCCAGCCTGGGGCATATAGGGTGACTGAAACTTAAGGGAGACAGATTTGCTCTATGTAGCCATTGATGCTGGTACTCTCCCTTTTGCTCTTGCTGTTTTTGCTGTCCTTTGTTTTCATGAACTGCTGCTCTCTGTCATATGCCAGTCTGCTTTGCAGCCAGCTGACTATGACTGAAACCTCTAGTAACTATGAGCTAAATAAAACGACCCTTCTTTCATTTTGAGTACTAGGCATTTGTCCCAGCAATGAGAGAAGAGTAACTGAGACACATAGGATATAGATTGAACCAGTGCACACATGAAATAAGTGACAGTCTCAGTGGACTGGAAGATTTGGGGGAGGGAATAAAATGCTGAGTGTGACATTCCACCAGACTGCATTAAATTTGAGCCACTGTACACTGATAGCTTGGACCTGAGTAGTTATTGTTTGGAGCTTTCAAAATATTTCTATTTTTATCCTTTACATGTATTACCTTCCCTTTAAAACACCTCTCTCTCTCTCTCTCTCTCTCTCTCTCTCTCTCTCTCTCTCTCTCTCATTTTCCCACTTTGCATGTGTGTGAGTCACTGTGGGCTCAATGATATTTTTTCACTAGCGTATAATGTGTCTTTAAATTCTTTCAGGCAGGTATACACAACACTTCTCCATTGCTTCCCAGATGCAACACAGAGCTCAAGGAT
>NW_004526624.1:2904-5903 GCF_000260255.1 Octodon degus
ATATGCAAAGTCATGTGCCACATACAGACACTTCAGGAAGTGATGTGCAGCATGTCTGACAGCAGCCCTACAGCACTCTGAGGGAACTGAACATGTCAGTCATCTCATGACCTTGTGGTGGTCTTCATGTCATGTCCCAACACATGATTCGCACACCTGTGCTGGTGATAGCATAAACGTGACATAACATACAGCATATATCTCCTGTGCAATAATACACAGTCATAGCAAATGACTATTGCTGGTTTATTTTTTTATATACTTTTTAGTCATTTTTGGTGTCCTACTTCTACTTATGAGATGCTTACTGCCAGAGGGTTTGCCCGCTCATGCTGACTACTGCCTCATGCAGCTGGTGTTTCCCATGTTTCCTGACAATGCCTGTGCATTTGTGTCCAGTGACTGACCTGTGCTGTCTATGTCTGCACGGCACTGATGCTGCAGTAACCCAAGGATGAATTTTAGAGAGCCAGATCCTGCCACTAAGCAACACATGACTGTAACAGGTAGGGGGATCTGATAGAAAGGAAAAAGAAGAAAAGAAAGAAATGAGAAAAGAGAAGATTGTCTGTCTAGCTAGATCAATTATCAAGAGACAGGTGGATACAAAAAAAACACTGGAAAGGAGCAGCAGCTGCTAACTACTGAGCTCATCTGGAACCCCTGTGCCTCTGTGCCCTTACTCCGAACCATGTGGTTTGCTTTCTTCTCACACTCTTCTTTATTAGTTCATTTTCATTCTTCTATACAACTTTCTTCTCATCCTCTTTTCTATATCACAGTGTAGTTGTCTTTCTCTTAATGGTCATCTGGTACATATGACAGTTGAAGAAAATTGAGGAGTGTTTTCATCTTCTAACTTGTCTTCTAAATTTGTCTACTGAAGACATCAATTTATTTTTTTAGAAAAAATTACAGAGGAATTTAGTAATAAGAGTGAAATTCAGGTACTTTTTTCCTAAAATTTAGAACCTACCGAACCCTTTTGCTTCTGCAAAAAGCAAAAGGACATTTTATATATTTAGATATATACAGATATTTTTTGAAAAGTCAGGGCAAGGGGATTTAATGAAACAGTGAACTAAATCATATGTGCTTCTTAAAGACAGACACAAAATCTTAAGTGTCCTCAGTACAAATTCACTATCATGCACAAAGCACATTCTATACCAAAGATTAGATCCATTAAAAGATAACAAAAAGCTTTGCTGTTACAATGATAATCTCACATTATATAATAACTTTTCAATACAAAAGCAGAGAGTGAAAAGGCTTCCAGGGATGATCTAACAAACCTCTCTGCCTTTTGATATGTGGCAAGCAAAAATTTTAAGCATTCAAAATGTAATCACGATGTTTAAGATTACATAATTCTGGGTGTATGGGCAACTTGGGAAGAGCATGATTTCTGCTTGTAGATTTTGCATGTATATTACCATATTCCACTCATATTTCCTGTTATTCTTTGTAGAATGATGTGAGCAATTTATCATCTTTACACTGTCCCCAAGTTATACTAGTATATGTTTGAATTACATGAGTACGCCCCCCCCCCAGTTGCTGGGGGTACTGATGCCTCCTCATTCTCTTTGCTTTCAGGCCCCCTTCCCTCTTCCTACCCCTTTTTGGGTTCCCTTCCCAGTCACAACAGATCTATCTTTCAAAACATTTTTATTAGTACATGTTTGCAGTATATAATGTTAGCATTTCTGCAGAGAGTTGTTAATATGTCTTGATTCCGTCTGAATCTCATCTCCCTCCCCACCTTCATCTCTTGAGGCTCTCTCCATGTGGAAAGGATCTGTCTCCTTACTCCCATAAGATGCTTTGAAGCAAATACTCTTTGAATTTGTCTCTGTAGTTCTTGGATTTACTCTCCAATCTGATATTTTAACCATTAATTATATTTCCTCCTTATCAGTCTTTATTCTAGAAAATTTATTGTAAATATCAATGTCAAAATCAGCTCTTGGATTTAATTTTTCCTTTATATGTTGAAATTTTGAGCATAACTGCTCTATAGAAAATCTATAGATACCATAAGTACAATTCTAGTTTTCTTTAATAAGGAATAGATGCATTTTAGAATATATTACATTTACCTATCATAAAATCTTCCACAAATCTTGTTCACTAATTGTTTCTCCTTGATTTAATGAATTTTAGAACCAATTTGTGACTTTTATTATGGTAGTTGACACTAAAGTGCAAATTTTAGCTAAGCATTTCAGTTGAGGGCTGATCTATAGTTTTCAAGGCCTTCTTAAGTTACTACAGAAACAGCAACAAGCTAAGAGATATTTGGAGTAAACAAGATGTGAGGGTGAGCTGCACAGAAACACCTGCCTGATGACCCACACCAGGCTAGAACCTTGCTTGTCAGAACTGCTATGCGCCCTCTTCCAGCCAATGTGCTCGCAGGAATGTGAAACCAAAATTACAGCACAATCTGTCTTAAGGACAAACTTAGCAATTAAAAAATGGAAAATTCCCCTATCACAACTGCTGCTTTTGCAAGATATATATTCTCTCCCTGCTACGGTTTGCGTCTAGTTGTCAGCCCAAAGCCTTATGCAATCATGAGGCTGGCTTCCAGAGTTTATGACCAACTCATGACCCAAAGGTGAGTAATCTGTGTTATAATTTGAAGAGGGGAAAGAGGCTTGCTAGAAGTCTCCACCCCTTGCTCTGTGCTGTTTTCCACTGCCATGAACCAGGGTGCCATGAACCATGTTTGCCCTCTGTCTTGGAGCCAGAAGAGTACAGACTGAAACCTCCACTAGCTGTGAGCTAATTAAACCTTTCCTTTCTTCAGTTTGGGCATTAGGTATTTTTTTTCTAGCAAGGAGAGAAGAGTAACTAAGATACTCCCAGTCCTATAATTTAGCAAAGTGCGTTCACCTGTGTTGTATGCTGCTGGTCATATTTCCTGTTAGGAAAATGCACATATTCCCTCAACAGATTGCCACCTTCAAGCAGTTTTAGACTTAAATTATATA
>NW_004526625.1:0-1603 GCF_000260255.1 Octodon degus
TTCACCTTGTATCTTCAAAGAAGAATTAGAAATGTGCCACACTGATGTATGTGCACCTGTGTTTATAGAAGCACAATTTGTTATAGCTCAATCTTAGAAACACCCCAAATGCCTAACATTCCAGCTATGGGTTAAAAAATGTGGCCTTTTACACAATGGTGTAATACTTATCTATAAAGAAGGATAAACTTGGAAGGTTTAAAGAAATGGATGCAATTCCAGACCGTATTCATTAGTGAAAGAAGACTCACGTGTTTAAACACCGTATTGTCCCATACTCTGAGAATCTGAGAGGGTAAACAATATCCAAAATTTACTGTAACAGAAAAACCAAGATAAAGCAAATGGATGACTTTGCACTGCTGAGTAAGAAGGAGAATCTGATTATGCTAGTTGGCTGGGGCACCCAGAGGTTCAGTTCACCAGCACAGACTCTGTGTTCAATTCAGTTTCAATATCATTTGTTAGTGGAAAGTACACTGCTAAGAGCAGGTTATTGTGTGATGAATTAAATGGAATGCAAGAATGATGACACATTGTCAGGCAGGTTTCTACAGAAATGTTCTGGAAGGGTGGGTGTGTCTGAGAAGAGTAGATAGAGTTGAAAGAGTCCTTGACTGTGCCATCTTTCCCAAACATGATGGCCTTGAAGCAAGTTGAAATCCTTGCATATTTTTAAAATACCAGCTGGGCACACCCAGTTTGACCCACATTTTGGTAACAGGGAACCTCCTGGCCTGGATGGACAAGGCTGGCTGGGTGACAGGGAACAAGAGCACAGTCACAGGCTATGAACTGATTTCTGATTTTTCTTATGATATGCCTACAGGTCTGCCATTCTATAAGTGTGCCCCAGCTGTACAATTGATAGTGAGAAATTTAAAGAGACTAGTGAAAAGGGAATAGAAACTGGGGTCAAGCAAGGACAAAAAGTAAAGGCTAAGAAGGGGAAAAAGAAGAAATTGCATATACAAGATGACCAAGATAACTCTACTATTTATGTGTCTTAGTTCACTAACACAATGTGGTGAGATAAACTGTACACCACCATTCAAGAGAATTCCTGCTATAGTGAGAAAGTGTATTGTTAACAACTGGACTAGATCCTATAAAAGGTAGTATATTTTTATCATCCTTATTAATTGTCCTGACAGGCTATAGTCTAGGGGTATTGTCCACATATGCTAAATAAACCTGTGTTTCCACCCGTATCTCAGCCTTCTGTGAGCATCTGTGCTTCTTTGCCCTAATATCATGACAATTTATAGAAACACAAATGAAGATTAAAGGGGAAAGGTATAAAACAGATGTGGGCCATGTATAAAAATCAGAAATATTCCATGAAAGTATCAGCAGGTAAAGGATGAGGACAGTTCACAGAGACACCCACTCAGAAAAGTTCAGTAATAGTAAGAGGAGTAAGGTAAGGCCTACAAAAATATTGAGTAAGAAAAGGCTGCAATAACATCCAGTGTATTATGATCCAGTGACTGGATCATAATCCAGTCAGAGTCACAGGAGAGTATAAGCAAATGAAGAGAGAAAGCAAAGAATCATGCAGACTTCAAGACAGATGCTAAGTGTGGAAATATTTGAAAGAAAA
>NW_004526625.1:2131-5713 GCF_000260255.1 Octodon degus
TCTAGTTGACTACATATGTAATCATTATGCCCTACTAAAGGGGAAATTCCCATTGTAAATGAAGCCTGCCATGAATGCCTGCCACAGCAGATGGCCATTTCTAGGAGGGCCTAATAACCAGACATCTTACTTTGCGTAACTCATGCTTGTTTATTAATTTTTTTTTAGAGTAAGAATGTATTGTAATGTAACATGCACCAAAAACGTCAAACGAAATCACGTTACTATAGATATTTGAGAAGATTATGATCTAATCAGTCAGATAAAATAATTACATGAGTTACTTAAAATAATTAAAGAACAAAATGTCAACAAATGCAAAACAGGCATTGTAGTTTCTCCAGACTTTGTTAATATCAGCTATTAAATGGTAGAGCTGAAGTTGACCACTCCTCCATATGAGGGAGTCTGCTTGCTGTCAGAGTTGGTGAATCCAAGGAGTGAGTGTGAGTGGATCACAGCCAGTGGTGAATGATAAAAGCACAGCAAGGTTCATCATGAAAGATCTTTTGGGGATCAGCTTCATGAAGTCCAAGTTTAAAACTCATGCTTGTTTAACTGAAGACTGTGCAATGTAAAAGATGTCCCATGGTGAAGGGACTGTGCACAATATAGCACCGTTTCCTGCATTGCAAGAGGTGTTTTCCACAGGGGGTTGGAACTGAGAAACAAATTCATGTTATGTGAAGTCTTCATGAAACCCTAAATCCAAAACTTGGAATTCATTATGAATGTGCTACACAGAGCTGCAGGTGCCTATCTTCAGCATAATGAGTTAAAGCAACTAACATCAGTGTAATTAACTTTTTGTAAACCCACCCTAACACCTCCCTTTTTACATGAGTCACAGAATGCTGCTAAATTGCATTTGTGGCATTCCTTTCTCCTGGACAGCACTGCCCAGGCTATCAAGCTGTGCCTCTGAGGACAGAGACAGCCTGCTTGGTCTCAGGAGTCTCACTTGATCCAGGAGCTCTGCCGACAGCCCAGAAATCCAGGTAACACGGGCCACCTACCCAATGGTGCTGCGTGGTGCACATGCTCTTCACCATGGGACGTTCCAATTTGGAGAACTACCTCTTGCATGCATGACTGCTCTGAATGTTTTAGGAAGGCACTGGAATCTCGGGGTTGGTAGGATATTAATTAGGAAAAGCAAGCGACAGAGAGTAAAATCTGCTTTTGCACCCAGCTCCCCTCTCTCAAATACTTGTCTTGAGGAATTCACCTCCAGGAATACCTGTGTTTGCTTTTCAATATGAGGCCAATAACATGAACAGTGGTGCCCCAGACACAGTGAATGGGGATAGACGAGTGTTGGGTACTGAGGAGAATAGCTCACTCCTACAGAAATATCTAAAAAAAAAAAAAATAGCAGGAACTTGTACTCTCAGCCTCCTGCCCCTTTCTCATCCCTTGACCAAACTGGGTTCCCGCTGGGCTCCGTGGGCCCCTTTGAACTCCTGGTCTACTTCAGCCCTTGGTGTCAGGAGGGGCAGTAGAGCGCCTGACACTGCTCACCAGTCCCGCGTGTGCAGGCTGCAGGCAGCCAGGCACCATGCTCTGATCCTGGCCCCTGCTCAGAGCATGGTGCCTATGCATTCCTAGCCACCTACCAGGGGCCAGGGTGGTTGGGGTTGCGGCTGCAGCTGGGTTGGAACTGAAGGCAAGGCCAGGCTGGGACTGCACAGGCACAGTGACTTCTGAGATGTTACCCACAGTACTGCGCGGTGGGCCTGGACGTTAAGAGCTTACTGGTTCGCAGTGTGCTTCCTTCTGTACAGTTCTTCTTCCTCAGGATATTCGCAGGTGAGCCAAATGAATTTACAGGCGTAAGTGATCGTATTCCAAGGCTAAAGCGATTTGCTCCTTTATTCTGTTAGGGAACAAAAAAAATTCTGTACACTGATTTTACAGTTGGAGAAAGGCAAGTCTGACTGGATATTAGAAAAATTAAGGGAATTTCCTGATACATTTTTAGAGTCACATTTGGTTTTGTTTTGAATGGATGTACTCTAAATGCCAGGCCTCATAGAGCACACGTTTAATCCCACAGTTCTGAGAGACTGAGGCAGGATTGCAGATGTAGCATAACCCAGACCACTTTGTGATTTATGGGCTGTGTTTCAAGAGAGAATGTTTTAAAAGAGCTGGAAATGTAGTTTAGTAGGAAAGCCCTGCATTCAGTCTTCAGTACTGCAAACCAACAAACAAAACCGCCGAAAAGATACATATTGAAATATTTACTATTATGTAATTGTAATTTAAGGTAGAAATTTCAAATAATTCAACAAAACAGGGTAAACATGACCAAAGTTAACACTGTTAAATATGTGTTATTTAACAATAACCTAACCCCCACTTTATGATTTTTCCACTATTTTGTGTCGTACATACACACACAGCAGATTTCCTTGTGGTACTTCAGGTGATAGGAATGTTGGGAAGCTAGTATCCCTCCAAAAATGTACCATTAAATCCAGAGCTGTCACAAGTCAAGTTAAATAAAAATGTCTATTTAGGAAAATATAGAAAACCTGAAAGTGTAATATCTGTGATCTACTGAGTTTATCTAAAATCTCCGAGGTCTTACCTAGGTAGAGAAATATAATGTTTAAAATGACACAAGTCCTTCCACTACAGCAACCATGAAAGAACAATAGCCACGGCTCTGTGCTGTTGCATGGCCCTGGGCCTCAACAAGGATAACAAGGGGAAGAAGACAGTGAGCAAATCGAGGCACATTCCTCCACATGAAACACATCAAAGTCCGAGCCGTACATCACCCAGCCGATATTGGGCTTCACCCCTATGAGCTGTGCTCCATGGAGCTGCTCAAGGTCCCCAAGGACAGAGGTGCCCTCAAGTTCATCAAGAAGAGTATGGGACGCACATCCCCAGCAAGAATAGGTAGGAGAAGCTGAGCAGCATGGGGGTCGCCATGAGGAAGGCAGCTGCCAGGGACTGAGCCCTTCTCTGGGATAAATCTTTGCAGAAAATAAAAAAGACGCAAGTGTCTACAGATGCAAAAACAAGAAAATGCTTCCTGTATCAGCCTTGCATTCCCAAGAGGAAATCATCCTTAACATGACATCTGACTTTTTAGCAAAATACAAAATGTGTGCACAGTAACACAAATTGATTTCAAAGAAATATTGTTAAGAACAGTTTCTGAACAAGCTGACCAGAAAGGAGAATCCCCAAAACCTCTCATCACCAGACACAGGATTTTCCATTAACATATGGGTGAATGAGGTATATATCGTCAAATTGTAAGTTCACAGGTGACATACCATTCACTGTGCTGTACCGTACTCTAGGTTTTATAGCATCTAATACTCATAACACTGTACAATGGTGTAGGTTCCTGTGGTATGTTGAGGTAATAAGTCATCATGACTGCATCACACATTTGCTTCACATCCTTTTTTTTTTCTCAATTTTTTTTCTTTTTTTTTCTTTTCAAAGTTTTATTGATAAACATATAGCAATGAGACAGTTTCAAATCAAATCAAAAGTACAATTTCAACAAATAATACACTGCATATAATATTCTTAGTGATTAATTGCTGTACAAGATGC
>NW_004526626.1:0-464 GCF_000260255.1 Octodon degus
ATTAAAAATAACCCATGTCTACCCCTGCTGTCTCCCATCCACACCATTACTACTGTCCTGATGCCAGACAGCAACCTAAAAGCTGAGGAGTTCCTCACACTTCATCAAGCCAGTAGACTGGAAAGCACATGGTCGCTTGGCTTCCATGCCGAAGACTCCACTTGCACTACTGAGAGACCTAGCTTTGTGGAGTGTGCTGCCCCGCAGTGGGAGGAGAAGGCCACGCTGAAGGTTGTGAGCAAGAAGGACTGAGTCTTCAGCCATGCATCTACACAGAAGCCATCATGGCTGATACCCGCGCTCTGCCAGCATCAGTGATTGTACGTTCTTTCTTTCTTTAAAAAAAAAATGTATTTGGTACAGGATCTCATTATGTAGATCCTCCTGTTTTCAGCCTCCCCAGCACTGGGATTACAGGTGTGTGCCACCATGTCAGGTCTCAGTGGCCAGCATGGCATGTGGTG
>NW_004526626.1:2189-5758 GCF_000260255.1 Octodon degus
TGACTACACAGAGTCAACAGGAGAAAATCAGTCTCCATATTTTTGGACATGTTCCCTTTCTTTTGCCTTTTCCCAAATTAAGTTTTATGGAGAGATCATTTGCAGGAAATGTGAAAATAGTTCTGATTTGTAACCTCTGATTTAAATAACATTGTATATTGCTCAAATTAAATTTGAATAGAAAGTCAATCAACTCTACACCCATAGAAATTTACCTTTTAAAACGTGTTTCTCAGGACTGGTGAGATGGCTCAGTGGTCTCAAGCACCTACTTAGAACAAGCTTAGCAAAGCACAGGGACCACTGGTTCAATCCCCCAGCACCACATGCCAGCCAGCCCCGCCCCCTGGTGGGCTGAGCTGGTCACACACACACACACACACACACACATAAATAAATAAAATTTTAAAAAAAAATGTGTTTCTCTCTTGCATGGTTGCTGACATGGCTGTTTGGGTCTTCATTAAACAAAGCAATTCTTTTTAAAAGGAGACTAGCTGGGGAGATAGCTCAGTGGCATAAGTGCCTGCCTGGCAAGCGCAAGGTCCTGCGTTCAATCCCTTGTACTGCAAAAAATAAAATAAAAATAAAAGGAGAATAATCCAAGCTATTCATACATTCAAAACAAGAAATTGAACAGGATGAAAGAAGAACTCCCCCTCCTTACTTAAAACCATGCCGGAGCCTCCCTGTAACATCATCCTCCAGGTCTATGTCTAGGGATCACGTTTTAAGTAATGCTGTGTTTGAGTAAGATTCTCTCTCTTCATCCAGCAATAAAAGCCCTTGGACAGGATCCAGGACTGAAATCCCCACATTGTATTATGCATAATAGCATAGCAGCTCATGTGTATGCAAAGTCCCAGGGCAATTCTTCACGAATTTCTATTCATTTTTCTTCCATTTTGAACATGCAGACTTGACAGGCACGCTTCCATCAAGTGGTCTGCTCCTCCTGCCTTGCTGTAGTTGCACGTTTGATGCAAACTCTTCCTCCTGAAAGGCATCCCTCTCCAGGCTGGATCTGCGCGATCTGTGTGATGTTCCTAGAACATCACGCAAGAGCTTGGGTCCAACCGGCCAACAAATACATTCGCTAAATGAGACTTTCCACAAATGTCACTCATTTATTCAACAAGTCTTTCCTGAGCGCCTCGTAGGCTCCAGGCATTGTGCTCCTCTGAATGTAATAATGGGTGTCCCACAGGGTCAGGATTCTAGTGCAGTGGGAAGAGCACAACGGGGCACGCACCTAGTCATCCTTTCTGTTAGGAGGAGGGAAAAACAAGCAGGATGCTGTGACGGACAGGAGGGGGAGGGCTCTTACCTAGAGTGGTAGAGGAAAAGGTCCTGGAAGTATGACACATAAGTCAAGACTGAGAAGAGCTCCCCGTTCAAAAGGAAGAAGGGAGAAAGCCTGCGGAACAGCACACAGAAGTCCTAGGAAGGGTTTAGCCCATCTTTTCTCACCAGCTCTGCCTCGATAGCCCCTGGGTCATCCTTTCTGAGGCCACTGCAAGCTTCCGCCCTAGAAGCCTTCCCGCCCACACGCATGAGGCCCTCTCTTCTACCACCTCCCTTGGCGCTTCCTCTGTCCCCTACACCCCAGACACTTGTCTTGTCCTCAGATGGGTCCTGTGCTTAAATTTCTCTCAACCACGAGCCCCGGAAGTCCGCTGAGGATCGTGCACCCTTCTCGTTCCACGTCTGCTGTGGCGCTGGAGCGGAACTGCCGAAGGCGCCGCTAACATGAGCTGTGACATCAGGCCTGGTAGCGCTAGTGAACAGCCCGGGCTAAGCTGTTTTCCCATCTGCCTCTGCTCACATTAGGCGAAATGCAAATAGGCTCGATCTCTCTGCTCTGTGTAGCATTTATCTGACACCTTTCAGCACAGAGAAAATGAATAAGTAGAAGCAGAAGTGGCTGCTCCGTGTGCTCGTCCCCAAGCTCGGCCGTGGCCAAACATCTGGCGCCCACCTGCCCCACACCCACTCCCTCCCCCGGGGTCGGCTAGCGCACCACTGTTCTGCTTTCAGCAACGCTCTTCCCAGAGAGCCTCGCGCTGTTGAAAGAACGCATTGTCCCCACGAAGGGAGAACGCGGGTAGCACGTTCCAAATCTGAGCTGTTAAGTGACAAATGAGCAAGGAAAAGCATCCTGACATTATTAAGGTGATCCTGAACATGCCGTTTCTTCCGGCCTCACTTGCTGCGTCTCCAGGGAGACAGAATGGCTTGTAAGGCAACCGAAGGCTGGAATCTCCAGACAGGGCCATTCCAACCCCACGAGGCTTATCTAGATTTTCTCACCTGGGGTTAGAGGCATTTTATAGAAACTGCTGTAAAACTTTCTTAAAAGGTTCGGCTCCTTTCAGTCACCTTACTGCGAGCTGGTCTCTTGACCACACCCGGTATTCCCAGGGTTTGGGGTAACTACTCAGCACCTCTCCCGCCAAAGTTCTGTAAGTCCTTCTGTGGCCAGTTCTTCCACGATGAAGAAACCCACTCCTGTGCTTCGGGCACCACCAGGGCTCAGCACCAACAGGACTGGGGTAGCAGAGCAGCTGATTTGACCTTCCAAGATGAAACTTGCCATGTTCAGAGAGGGTATGTCTAAAATTCCTAACCTCCAGGCAGCTGCTTGGGATACAACCTAACCACCCTCTTCCCTACTAATGGAATGGGACAGCATTGTGAGTCTCTGGAGAAGAGTCTGTGTTTGGGGTTGCAAATTCAATGGGGTAACAGAGTGATCTGTCTGTAGGGCCCACAGGGGTCACTGGGTTAAAAGCGGGACCATCACTACGGCAACAAGTCCTAGGCTCAATCCCACAGGAACAAGCTGGTTTTGTCTGTGTCGTAATAACAGTCACATTCCCTGGCATGATACATAACAGAAAACTTGCTTCAACATCGGGTGACATTGGTACAGATCCTGGTTCCATCTCTCATGAGCTGTGCGACTCAGGACCCAGCTTGTGACTTGGGACAAATCACTTAGCATCTTGGATTTCCCGGCTGTCAACCAGAGAACATGGTGGCACCTGTCACATAAAATACATCAAGGACCTAACAGTAGCGAAAGAAAGGAACTCAGCACAGTGTCCGGCACACAGAAGGGGTGCGGTGAATGCTGATATTTACTGCAGGCTCTGTTAATATGTCACATGCTGAATGATGTGCTTTGTTTAATCCTGTAATGTAATCACACAACAACTCCCTAAGGCATGGGCTGTGCTTATAATCGCAGGGCTACACTGCTCACCTTGTTTTCCTAAGAGAAATATTTTCATGTCAGTGGCTATTCCTGTCTGCAATTTTCCTTTGAAAAATAGCTCCAGGCTGGGTGCTTCCTAAGGGGAAGCTTTCTCCATTAGCTCGACAGGAGAGGAAATGTAAGGGCAAGTCTTGACCCCCTGATTACCAAGAAATCAACTGTGGAAGTGAGTCATCTCTCTCACCACAGGGCTGGATTTGATGATTAATGGGAGACATTTAAGATTAATACACTTTCTTGTTGAAGTTTTGAAAACTCAAGATCTTGGAAATGTGAGCCCAGAAAATGAGAA
>NW_004526627.1:0-1398 GCF_000260255.1 Octodon degus
TCTCCTGTTTTTATAGAAATTATTAAGATAGTACAGACAGGGGCTGGGGAGATGGCTCAGTGGAATAAGCGTTTCCCTGGCAAGCACAAGGGCCTGAGATCAATCCCTGGTTCCAAAAAAAAAAAAAAGTACAGACATTTTCTGTGTATCATACCCCATACCTAATTTCTCTTATTTATTTATTTACTTATTTATTCATTCTTATGTGTGTGTGTGTTAAGATACTGGGGATTGAACTTGGGGCCTTCACACTGAGCTATATCTCTAGCTGGTTTTTGTTGTTGTTGTTTTAAATTTTATTAGTACATGCGTGTAGCACTTGTTGTGCTGGCGTAGTTGTTTGATTCCAGGGACTAATTTCTTGATTTTCTTCTGTGATCCATGGATTATCCAAAAATGTATTGTTTAGGGCCATGGGTGTAGCTCAGTGGCACAAGCGGCAAACACAAGGTCCTGAGTTTATTTCCAGTACCAAAAAACCCCCAAAAATATATTATGTAGTTTTTGTGTGTCTGCGTAATGTCTGTGGTTTCTTTTGCCTCTGACTTCTAGGTTCTTTGCACTGTCATCAGCTGCCATGTTTGGGATCCTTCTGATTCTTCTGCGTTTACTTAGTGTGCTTGATGGGCTTGTGTGTGGTGCTGCTTTGGAGCATGGTACGTTTGCTGCTGAGAAGAGTGGACTCTGTTGCTGGGTTTCTTCCCGGTAGCGCGCCATTGATTGTGTCTCACTGATTTATCTGCGACTATAGAGTTCTGATGCCTCTCACTCTGGGTGTGCTGATGTTCAGCTGATCCTTTACGTCTAGTAGTGTTCGTTTTACAAAGTTGGAGGCGCCGGTGTGTGACACATATGTTTGCAATTGTTATCTTTTCCTGTTGAATTCTTCTCTTAACCAGTAGGTGCTGTGGCCTTCTTGCCTCTTCTGATTAGTTTTGGCTTGAAATAAACCCACTTTGTCTGAGCTTAGGGTAGCCACCCTGCTTGTCCTTGGGTTTCCGTTGCATGGAATATTGTTTGCTTTGAGTTTCTGTCTGAGTTTCTTTTTGATTAAATGTGTTTCATATATGTAGCTTTTTTAAAGCTAAATTATGATTGGGAAGTTGAGACCATTCACACTGATATTTGTTACTGAAAGATATTGCCTATTCCTATCATGGTATTATTGTTTCTTTTTATTGTATCTTGGAGAAGCTGTTCGGAGTGCTGGTTTGGTGGTTCTGAATTTAAGATGTTCTTTGCCTAGGAAGGACTTTATTTCCCCTTCAAGTTCAGGAGATGCTTTTCCAAGATAGATTTATTGGTCTGGGTTGGAAGTTGTTTTCTTTTTGGGCTTACATTACTTCACTCCAAACTCATGGCTTTCAGAGTTTTGTTGCGAAGCCCACTATAATTTTA
>NW_004526627.1:1828-5794 GCF_000260255.1 Octodon degus
GCTTTATTTCTTATAATTTCGTCTTCATACTTTTCTGCTGGATGGTTAAGACCAAGGTAAAGCAGGACCTATGCAACAAGAGTTGTAGTTTTTTGGTCTGAGAAGGTCAGTGAAATGCCCTCAGGATTTGTCCTGAGATCCTGTACCACTATAATTTTAAAGTGTCTACCTGAGTAAGTAATTTACTGGTTTTCTCTAATAGCTTTTAAAATTCTGTCCTTGAGTTAGACTTCTGGAATTTTCACTAAATGTTGTGGAGAAGTTCTTGTTTGATTATTGCTACTTGGTGTTCTTTATTTATTTATGTTTGTTTATTTATTTATTTTTATTTTTTGGTGGAATCAGGAATTGAACTCAGACCCTTGCGCTTGCCAAGGAAGCGCTTATTCTACTGAGCCATCTCCCGGCCCCTTGACATTCTTTATGTTAAATTCTTTTTTTCTGATATTTGGAAAGTTCTTGCTATTTCTGTAAACAGGTTGTTTTGTTTTTTTTTTTTTTTTTTTAAACACCTTTTGTGCTGTCTTCAGAATTTTCATGAATTCCTATTAATCTGGTATGGTATTGGCGTTCTTTGCGTCGTCTAATAATATATCTAAGTGTATGGTTCCTAATATCAGTCCTCTAGTTCTGACGTTCCTCACGTTAGTTGTTTCTGTTGCCCATGCTTTCAGTGCAATTTTTTGATAGGTTCTGGCCCTAGTATGAATTGCTGAAATCATTATGGTGGTCATCTAATATGGCCAACGCCCTTAAAACAAAAGCCCTTCTTCCCAGAGACCACCTCCCCTTCTTCTTAACTTAGTCCAGGATGCAGTTTCCTTCCACCCTCCCTGCCACAGTTTCTCGGGTGTATCTAAACATCCCCTCAAGCCCCACCCTGGCAAAGGCCACAGAAGCCTCAGCCTCCCTTTGTTCCAGTGCAGAGAATCCCTGATCTTCCCCAGATTCTCTCCATGTCCTCAAAGGTAACAAAGCCCTTTCCCTTTTTCCTTCCGTTTCTCTGCTTGTGCCAGGCACCTGAAAACTATCATTTTTAATCTCCTGGGCTTCTGTTTGGTACCTTTTCATGGTCTCTGATTCTCTGCCAAGCTGGTCATTTGGGTTTTGTATTGTTCTGTTTAGCTCCACTAGTTGTGCTTATTAAGTACAGCGTATCATCGGTTTAGTTGTATCTTCTTTGAGCTTGTTGAGCACCTTATTGATCAGTTTTTCTTATATAATTCAGTTGCTTGGATATTTATTTCCTCTCCAGCAATGCCCAATGGATCAACTCTGGGGGGAGCTGGGGGTTTCTGGAAATACCATGTTGCTTTGTCTTCTCATGTTTTGTATTGTGTGTGTGTGTGTGTGTGTGTGTGTGTGTGTACACACATGCACACGTGCAGGTGGTGACATTTGCAAGTTGATTACAGTGGAAAGGCTTTCCTAATAGTATGGAGACCTCCTTGGTTAGTGTGTGCTTTTCAGAGGCGCAGCCTGGGCATGGCTAACTGCTGGCCTTAGTTTCTGGTCTCAAGATAAACCCACGTCGGTTAACGTGGTGGGGAGGGTGCCGTAGGATTGACCTAGCACAAGGACAAGTCAAGTGCTGACATACAGTGAATACCTACTAAGTGCAACCACCATACCATCGTTAACAGCAGCAGAGAATGCAACAATAATACCATCGGGCTTATTAACTATCTAAAGATTAATAAAACTGAATTGTTACACTAGTGAAGGTAGATGGAGTGGGAAATGAGAAAATGAAACGTAAAATTTGAAAAAGGACAAGGAGGCAAGCAATGTGAGAGAAAGGGTCCTATTAAGGAATAAAATAAAATTAATAGAATTAGGTAAAAGCACCAGAAAAAGACAAATAAGAAAAAGAAGGGGGCCAGCCCCTTAGCTCAGTTCTTTCAGTGGCTGCTTCGACAAAGCTGTCAGGCTCAGGTTGCTGTGGTTTGATCCCCACAGCTCAAGCCAGCCAAACCTGCCCTAAAGGCATGTGGAGCAAAAAAGAAAAAGAAAAAGAAGAGCAAAAGAATTTAAAAAAAACAAAACATACAAACAAAAAAATTAAAAGGAAGAAACAACATCTAACTTGTAAAAAATAAATGAAAGAAAACACAGTCCAAGAAAAAAGTGTGATTTTGAATGAGTGGTTTCTTTCGAGGGCCTGGTCTTGGAGTCCAGCAGCTACAGGAAGGGTAGGCAGTCACTGCTGAGATCTAGTTCGCTTCCATGCTCCTGTCTGCGTGTAAATCCTGCACCCTTTTAACTGGGTGAGGTCGGTCAGCGGTACCTGGCGCACGGCTGTAGTGACTTCCGCAGTTCCTGCTTGCCCGCGTCCCCTGTGCACCAAAGCCGCAGCTTCCCCCACCCAGCTTTATGGCCTGTGGTTCTGTGAGTGCCCCCACTCTGCTCCAGATGCCCCTCTGTCGGTACACACCAGGCCGCGACTACTGCCACACTGAGGTGTGTCCTTTTTCATTTGGTAGCTGGAGAAGGCAGAGGCCTCTGAGTTGTGTGCTGGCTGGAGGCCGTGGGGTGGGGCTCCAGGCAGCCCCTGGACTTAAAGCCAAACAAGGTCAGCCTGGGGGCTCACCAGGGAGTGGGACTTCTGTGACCTTCTTGGCCCAAGCTTAAACTTCCGTGGGGGCCAGTGTCTAGCCTGTGCCCCCTCAGACTGTTTTTCGTGGCTATCTCTTACCCAGTCATGGTGGGTACTGGTGTGACACTGGAAACCCTAAAGTACAGTCCTTTTGCAATTGTTCTGTGGCCTAGTCATAGCCCCTTCCCCAAGTGTCTCCTGATTAATTCCTCTCAAACATGGCGGGCACTGGGTTGGCTTTCTTCATCTCCAGCCTGTTTGTTGGAGGCAATTTCAGAGGAAAGGCCCACATTGCTATTGCTGTTTACGATAACCATGGGTTCTTCTTGGGGTCCAAGGCGCAGAGCAGGCAAAGCACTTGCTCCCAGCCAGGAGTCCTCCCCCGCTTCCACAGCCCTCTTCCCCACCTTCAGCAAGCCTTCTGTTCTCTGTTAAGTCCTTGTTTTTCTCCCTGACTGATGTAACCTCTTGTCCCTGTCTCCACTGTATGCTAAGCAGGTGGAATTCAGTGGGACTTTTTCACTAGTGGCGAACACACTGTTCTTGTTCCTCCTACTTGGTTGTAAATCCTATAAAAATCCTCCCTGAGTGAGGGGCTTGGCTCTATAGTGAAGGAGCCCAGCCAAGCCCCAGGCGCGAGTAAAGCTGCGCACTGACCGGCCTCCAAGACCCGTTCAGTTGGTTGGGCTTGGTCTGCTGCAGCGCTCGTTTTGAGCTGTAAACACCTCCTAGGAGTTGTAAGCACTTTTTTATGAGCTGTAACTTCTAACAACAGTGCTGGTCCAGCCCATTATTGGAACTGCTAAAGTTCCCGGCTTGAGAGACAGGCCTCCCTCCTGGAGCTGCGCTGAGCCTTTGCTGCGGCTTTATCCCCTTTCTGCATGTGCTCTTTCTCTAGCTTTTCTGTAGTTCTGTTTTTTTTTTTCTTTTCTTTCGGCCCCCTTCCAGTTCCCAACAGTCTACTTTTATTCTCCTCACCAAGTTGTTTTCCAGGGGTCTCAATTCCAAGTCCCAGTCCTAAACACAGTGGGCCATTACCTGGAGCATTCTGCTATAGGAAGAGAGAGAGGAGGAGGGGAACATGGAAGGTTTATTTCTTCCGATTCTAGGGGCTGTGAAGTGCTGTGTGTAGGGGCCCATATGTGGGGAAGGTCCTTTTATATCACCCGTTGCAGGAGGAGGAAGGGCAGGGGACTAAGACTTTGAGCTCAAGGCCATTGTAATCGGCATTAATCAACATGCCAGGGCACATCGTTGCCCCCAGCCCATCACAGACAAGTGGTTGCTTTATTTTTTTTTATATATAGAAGGTTTTATTTCATCAAAAAATGCCACTACTTAGTATTTTGCTCTTTTTTTTTTTCAAAGTT
>NW_004526628.1:0-1154 GCF_000260255.1 Octodon degus
TCAGATCATACTTCTAAGTGGAATAAATTCAACATATATTTGTAAATATTTCATTGTCTGGTGTGAGAAATTGAAATTGTAGGAAAGAATCAAAGCATATAATAAATATTGTCAATAGGAAGTAACTGTTCACAAGGAAAGTGGAATTAGGGAGGATAGAAGGGAAAAGAAAACATGAGAGTAAAAGGATACTATGGAAATAATTCATCTATCCTTATTTCTTTTTCCTTTTTGAAAGTCATAAACTTTAGGCCTGTCTAATATTTACACTTTTAAATGTATCTTAAAATGTAGATTCATGGAAGTTACAGAAAGAACAGGGATATCTTTTTTACTTTACATTTTCTACTAATATGGACATCTTGCATAGCTATAGTACAATATCAATGTTCAAAAAGGTTGATACCTAGGGACAATCCACATAGCCTATTCAAATCCCAAAGTGTGTATGTGTGTGTGTGTGTGTGTGTGGCATATTTGTATGTAGTAGTTTTTTTCGTGTGTGGGTAACTATTGTTCCCATAGTCAAGATTCACAGCATTATCGAAAGGTACCATCCTTGTGTAGCTATAGTTACATCTGTTTCCTCAGGCTTTCTACTTGGCAACTGCTAATCTGTTCTTCATCTTTATAATAATTTTATTTCAAGAATTTAGATAAGAATAATAGTTCATATCTTATTTTACTAGAAGAAATACACACAGATATTTTTAGCTCTACAAAGTAGTTTTTAACCATCACTTCCTTTGAGTCCTATTTATCTTGAAAAAAGTACTGCCCTTTCCTAAACTTGCTATCAGGGTCAAAAAAAGTTCCAGCTCAAAAACTTATTTCATTCATTTTTGTTGTTTTTTTCCAAAAATTTATTGTCCCGTTTTTCTTCTTCTCTGCTTTTCATCTTATGAAGGAACATCAAGTATTTTTATTTTCTGAGAAATCTTAGTAATGAATCTTTACATAAAGCTCACACTTTTTAATGTGTTTTTGTTATAATCATTCCTTTGTGTGGTTGTTAACATGGGTATCTCCTTTGTTAATTGTAGCCTTTACAATGATTTATAAATATGGAGATAGATTCCTTTTGATAGTTGAGCTGATAAGGTGGGGGACTATAGATAGCTACAACCTCTGGAAAGACACAAAATGGAAATTGA
>NW_004526628.1:2358-3826 GCF_000260255.1 Octodon degus
TCATTGCATTACTTTGTACAAACTGACTGCGGTTCAGTTTTGTTTTTTTCCTGCAGCCCTGCTGTCAGCCCTAGGGACCATTGCATGAAGGGCTCCACTCAGTTTTTTATTCAGCTATATAACTGCTGTTCTATGAAGTAGGTCATCCAAAAACTCACTGCTAATAAACTGTGGTTACCAAACAGTTGCCTCAAAATACTGGAGAGCTGGTGCTGTGCCAGTCAGGGTGCTGTGATTTCTGCTTCCTGGATGTTGAAGAAAATGTACATCATGATTTGCTGCCACGTCTAACAGCCCTTATAGGAGCTATAAAAGCATGCTCACTTACAAATGTGCTGGGATAGGACTGGGGTTCTAATCTGGTGAGGCACATAGGGAAAAGACAGCAGCAAATTAGTCTTGGGATGAGATGTGTAGATGCAGCACAACTTCCCAGAAATGATCAGTGATCATTTGAATACAGTATGCTTGAAATAAACCAGATTCTTGCCAATGGTATTGAAAATCCTATACTGGGACATGTAAGCCTAGCCCTCTCTCAGTTTTTTGGAAAAAAACCCCACAAAAATACCCATGTGTAATCTGGTTAAAGTTGATTGGATTATAACACTCTCCATGCAGGGAGTAATTCCACTACTGATACAGTGAGATTTTGTGCAGAAGAATGGAATAAAAGGTATCTACTCATACTTTGTACACATTGGAAACAAGAAATAGCTGTACTTTAAGTCCTTTTATATCATAACACAGTCCACCCCTACCCAGCTGTGATGCCCACATAGCACAATTATCACCCTTGACCAACCAAGGCTGGCAAGCCACAGGAGCCCAGGAAAAAAGAAGTCCTCAGATTCCTTTTAAGAACTGCTGCTATTTTTGAAGTGGAATGTGGATGAATTTTACTGCAGGTTTTGGGAACTATGTTAAGGGTGATATATTTTTCAAAATTTGGTTAAAATCAAGTGATTTAAGTGCCCATCACTGACCTCTAGCTTTTTCAGGGCTTTAGTTTTTTTTTTTTTTTTTTTTTTTGTGTGTGTGTTATAGGTGCTTAAAAGCAGTGTTTGAAAGATAAAGCAGGCAACAGATGCAACTAGAAAAGAAGAGGGGGGAAAACGCCCCACAGAAAAGCAGCAGCTGAGTGGTGAGCACAGCCCAAAACAAAAGTGGTGTAAAGGTTTTCTGGTTCCAAATCCTTTAGATCTGACCAACACTTCTGTGATTTGCACCTTTCCTAGCTGATCTGTCACTTTGAGGAAACAGCAACTAGATTAGAGACCACAGGGCAGGAAGGCAGGCGTGGTTGTGGTGGAACGAGTCCAGGAAGAACAGTTTTAGTTTGTCAGTTACAGTTCTCTTTAAGCCTGTATATTTTTCATTAACAGTGCACACTGGACATTTCTTGTGTCCCTGAGAGCATGTTACCGATCAGAAAACATTGGAAAATGTGCATCATTGGAAGGAAGGA
>NW_004526628.1:4656-5765 GCF_000260255.1 Octodon degus
TATATATATATATATATTCCCATTTATATCTCTACCTACATGCACACACATAAAAATTATGAGTTAAACAGCTTAACAATTTTTGTTTTACTTTTTGGGGTCCTAGGAATTGATCTCGAGACTTTGCACTTGCCAGGCAGGTGCTTGTACTGCTGTGCTATATTCCCAGGCCTAGCTTAACAATTCTTAAGTGAACAGTAATGTAATGTTAATTATATGCTCAATGTTATGTGACATATCTTTAGAATTTTTTCATCTTTCAAAATAGAAGGAGCATACCTATTGAGCAACTTTGCTTTTGCGCTCTCCCCTAACCTTTGGCAACCACCATTCTTTCATTTCTGAGAATTTGACTACTTGAATAATTCATGAGAAGGGACTCATGCAGTATTTGCCTGTCCATGACTGGCTTATTCCCCCTAGCATAATACCAAATTTCATGGTGTTGTAGCATATAACAGAATTTCCTTCTCTTTTTAAGGCTCAGTAGTATTTAATTGTATGGATATGCGATATTTTTTACTACTCATCTGTTGAAAGATATTTAGATTGAATTCCCTTGATGGCTATTGCAAATGACCCTATAATGAACATGAATATGTGCAACTATATCGTGAGGTCCAAATTTGAGAAATTTTTAATTTGAGCATGGAGGTGGGATTATTGTATCATTTAATTCATAATTTCTTTTTTTCAGAACCAGGGATTGAACTCACGCCCTTGCACTTGCCAGGGAAGAGCTTATCCTACTGAGCCATCTCTCCAGCCCCATTTCATAATTTTTTAACCTTTAATTTTCTCATATAAATTTGAAACTTCTGGATTTCCAAGACTTCATTTGTATTAGTTTTGATATAAATTATTTTTATTATTTTTATAAGTCTATTTTCAATTTTTATTTGTACTTTGACTCATTAGTTATTTTATGTTTTATATATTTTAAAAGTATTGCTCTGTAAGTTTTTGCTATTAATTTTGATGTACCTGAATTTTATGACTATACTTTTCTGTATAATATTGATTATTTAAAGTTTGTTGACACTTTCTTTGTAGTCTTTCATAACTGCATGCCTATGAGAACATATATTACTATATTTTGGTATAAGTTC
>NW_004526629.1:0-1302 GCF_000260255.1 Octodon degus
GTGTGTGTGTGTGGCATTAGGGACTGAACCCATGGCCTCTCAAGCTATACATGTGCTTTACTACTGGATTGCATCCCCTTTTTAAATTTTGAGACGGGGCCTAACTAAACTACCCAGGCTGGCCTAAAACTTGTGATCCTCTTCTAGCCTCCTGAGTAGCTGAACTTACACGTAATACTCTTTTATTTATTTTGTTTTATTTCTAAATTTTAGAAATAAATTTTTGTGTCTCACTTTAGATATACATAAAGGTCACAGTCACCATAGGGAATTTGTGCTTGTACATAATACACCTTGCTTCTCTTTTTCCCAGTCCCCTCCTTTCCCCTCAACCCTCTTCCCCTCTACATTTAAAAAAGCTTTGTTTCCATTTTTCCTTCTGTTTTCCTTTCTTTCTTCCCTTGTCCCTTCCCTGCCTTGTTCCCTTCCCATTTGAACATTTGCTTATTTCCCAATATGTGTCATGCATTTCAACCTTTATTTACTCTTTCTGAGGTGAACAATGCGGTAATTAAAAATGTGTCTGATTTATCAGGCATTACAATTAAATTTCATTTCTTGCTTTTTTTTTTTTTTTTTTTTTTTTTTGGCAGAACCGGGGATTGAACTCAGGCCCTTTGCTTGCCAGGAAGCCCTTATTCTACTGAGTCATCTCCCTGGCCCCTCTTGCATTTTTTTGACTTTGGTATTGATTTTACTAACTTAATGGAGTAAATAGGGATGATTTTCTTTTTTTTCCATTTTCCATATGAGTTTATATAACAGCATAATGATCCAGTTTGGGAAAATTTGTCTGTTAAACTTCTTCAACTTTATTTTATTTTTATTATTTATTTATTTATTTTAAAATGTATTTGGTACAGGGTTTCACTACAAAGTTCAGACTTGCAGTGATCCTGCTGTTTTCAGCCTCCTCACACTGGGATTACAGGCGTGTGTCACCACGCCCAGACTCAGTCACTGGCTCAGTGTGCCCAGGGAGCAGGGCTGGCGCAGCATGTGGTACCAGGGACCACTTGCCTAAGTGGGTGCTTAATCTGCTGAGCTATCTTGCCAGCCCTTTCTGTTTATTTTAAAATAAAAATTGAACTATTGGTTTGATTTCTGTGTTGATCGTAGAGCAATGAAAGCTGTCTACTTTTTCTAGAATAAATTCTTGAAATTTACAGTTTTCTTGTAATTTATTTCATCAACTTTACAAGATTGTTCTCAGTCATCTTTGTGTCTTACTGCAACTTTTATTGTTTAATTTCTTATCTTTTTCTGTTTACTTAATTGATATCTATTATTTTCTTTTTTTTT
>NW_004526629.1:2422-5460 GCF_000260255.1 Octodon degus
ACTACCGTCTGTGCATGGCTAAAGACCGTGGTGATTTTATAGCATCCTGGGCACTTCACGTCCATGAAGTAGGAATTGGGGCTCTGCACCAGGCGCTTCTTCTTGTGCTCCCTCTTCTCCTCCTCCGGAGAGGGATGAAGGAGATCTTTTGCGAGAGGCATGTTCTCGTAGGGGGTTCGTCACCGCCGGAAAGGCAGGTGTACAGATTTAATTATAGAAATACTCACCTGTTTGAAGCTACTGATAATCTTTCAAAACATGAAATTGTTATTATTCTTACTATTTTTTTAAGTACTGAAGATTGAACTTAGGACCTTGTGCTTGCTGGGCAGGTGCTTAAGCCACTGAGCTATCTCCCCAGCCCTGAGATTGTTAATTATTATGAACATAATTATTGTATAATAAGTTCAAAGTTTGAGAGATACATAGGAGGGCATAATTACAGTTATACAGTATAAGAAGAGAAGAGCTAACATGTTGGTATTTTTAAGAACCAATACAGTTTTCCAGATGGAGAGGCAGGAAAGAACGTTCATGGATTCCCCACATGTTTTAAGCTAAATTTGTTTTCAAAAAGTCACTGGGAGGGCTGGCCAGGTAGCTCAGTAGACTAAAGTTCTTGCTTAGGCAGGCACAGAGGATCTGGGTTCGAACCCTGGCATGCCATGTTGGCCCCACCCCCCTGGGCAACTGAGTTTTTTCTTTTTCTAATGTATTTAAAGCTGTAGGTTGTCTCTGAGTATCAATTTGCTATATGTTATATATTTGACATATAATAGATTTATTCTTAGTCTGAAGTACTCTGAAGATGTTATTTAACTATTTAACATAGAATTTAATGATTTCTTGTTTTAGTTAAAATTAAACAGTGATATGACGGCTGGATACAATATTGGATGGTTCATGTTTATAGAATATGCTTTAAACATTATTGAAATTTATGTTATATCCATTATTAAAGTTTGTTATGTACATAAGAATGATAGAGTACATTCTTATCTTTTTTTTAACATTTGTGTGTGTGTGTGTGTGTGGCCAGCTCAGCCCACCAGGGGGCGGGGCTGGCTGGCATGTGGTGCTGGGGGATTGAACTGCAGTCCCTGTGCTTTGCTAAGCTTGTTCTAAGTAGGTGCTTTAGACCACTGAGCCATCTCTCCAGCCCCTAGAGTGTATTCTTAATGTTTACAAACATTACATATATGCTTGAAAAAACTCTGTTTTCTAATTTTTTTTTTTTTTTTTTTTGTGGAACTGGGGATTGTTGTTTTCTAATTTTTGACACAGTGTGCTACATATGTTCATTGGCTCAGACTTAATGCCTTGTTCATTGTCTTATATTCAAGCTGATTTTGGACTTTTGGATCTACCAGATATGTATATCTGATAGATTATTATGTTCTTAGATATATTTTTTTTCAAAAATGCAGGTGCTTTTATCAGTTTCCCCTTTGGTTCTGTTAAGTTTTGCTTATAAACTGTTGAACAATGTTAAATCCATACAAATGTGAAATTATTACATCTTATAAATTAAGCCTGTTATTTTTATGTAGTGAGCCTCTTTTTCTGAGAAATACTTTTTTGCTCAAAGTCTGTTTTGTCTGATCTTAACGTAGATGCTTCATATTTGTTTCGCTGGTTTAGTGTGTGGGTCTGCTGAACAGGAGTAGCTGGGTAAGGCTGACTGATAATTACAAAATGAATCTTCCTGTCCACCTGATTATGGAAGGTGTCCTCAGTAACAAATGCCCTTGGTGAGCATTCACATGAGACTAAATATCCTCACACTTTGTCCCTTCCAGAGGCCCCTCTGCACACGTCTTCCAAGTACCTGACCATCTGTCGGGCTTAGGTGTTAGCCACTGTCCGTGAATTAGTATAGTTTGGTGCTCTGCTCTGCTCATATACCTGGTTTTTCTCTTGGGAAACAATAATTCTTTTTCATTCCAAGACATTACAGGTACCTTCTAAGAAAATATTACAAGAACTGTCGTATTGTAACTTCCACAGTTTCTGCAAAATGTTTCCAGGTTCTGTAGTACAAAGAAGATCTTAGAAAGGGGATAGACTTGAACATAGCACAAGTAAGCATCCATCTTCAGAAGAGTTGACTCTAGGATGATCAGAGCAGCAGTAAATCTGTAGAAAACAAGTATTTCTAGGACTGTGTTTTCTTTTCTTTTCTTTCTTTCTTTTTTAAAAAAATGCATTTGGTACAGGGTCTCACTGTGCCGCTCTGTCTTGTAGTGATCCTCCTGTTTTCAGCCTCCTCAGTGCTGGGGTTACAGGCGTGTGCCACCACACCCAGTCTTGGTGGCCAGCTCAGTGAGCACAGGGGCTGGGCCATTGTGGCATGTGGTGCTGGGGATCAAACCCTGGTCTTTGCACTTACCTAAGCAGGCGCTTAGTTCACTGAGCTACCTCACCGGCCCAGTTCTTTAGAAAAAAAAATATTTCTAGGACTGACTTTTTGTGGTGACTATAAATGCAAATGTGTATGTGTTTGCTTTTCTTAATGGGAGTTCTACTTTCCATCTGCTTTTTGTCTTAAAATATGTGAGCATATTTTTGTATGATTAGCTACTTTTCTGTAACATAATTTCAATTGACTGTATATCTTGTATAATATAACCATAGCATAATTTATTTATAGTATTTTGCAGTTCAGTATTTAGATTATTTCCAGTTTGTCACTGTATACAAACCATACTGTTGTGAACTTCTGTTTAGATAAATACATATGTATAGTCCTGCATTTCCATAGGAAATATTCTAGAAGGCAGGACTGTTTTGTTAAAAGGTACGTATACTTCTAAATGTTCATTTTTTCCAGTGATGAATTTTATTATATTGTGTATATGTGTATATATGCAAGTATATGCTACCAGTTGCAATAACCAAAAATGTTGTCTCCTTTTAATTAATGTATCTTGTAAGAAGACTGAATTTACACCTTTTATACTAGTCATTCTTATTTTTTTTCAAAGTTTTATTGATAAACAGATAGCAATGAGACAGTTTCAAATCAAATCGGAAGTACA
>NW_004526630.1:0-639 GCF_000260255.1 Octodon degus
TCACTTACTAATACATCAAGTAACACAATCTGTGGTAGTCTATCAGAATTCAAAGCAAGGACAAGTGAAACAATGTTTTATAATATTTGTGTAATTACATGCAGTTTAAAAATCTGTTATTTCTTCTGTTGCCATCACTAAGAACACAAATATTCTTTGTTATCTGTGTTCATAATTGAAGAAAACACCAAATCTCCCATAGCAATTTATGGAAATAGAGAGGCAAGATTTTCTCATGTAATTTCATGTACTACTGAATTCTACCCAGACCAGAGAATGTTCTTCAGGCAGGAGGTTCCTAGAAGTCGCTACACTTCTTAATTCTTAAAACAATTATGATGTGTTATGTACTCCCCATGAGGACTATAATCATATGTACTAATAAAAATAAAATTTTTTGAAAAGAACCCACAGTACTGCTTCCTGCAGACACTCGGCCTTCTCAGGGCTGGCTGGGCACGGTGAACTGTGCCAGTACGAAGTGTGATCGTTCCATGCTTTCCAGAAGGGGTCAGCATTGCGTTTCTGAAGATTCAAATCCATTTGCTATTGTTCGTTCTCCAAACCTTGTCTTCTCCCTTACTTTCAAGATGAGCAATTCAAACAGTCTCAGTTATTGAAAATTAGGGAGAAAATCTT
>NW_004526630.1:1909-2917 GCF_000260255.1 Octodon degus
CCCAGTCTCAATTGCTGTCTCAGAGCGCCCTGGCCCCTGTGCCTGCTTGCAGGTGCTTTAATCTGTTGAGCTATTTGGCTGGCCTAGTTTTACTAACCACCAAGTGTTCTGCCATCTCTGCTCTCTCCTCTGCTTTAAGTATGAAATGTGCTTAGGTCTGGATGGCTCTCTACTGATTGGATTCTGAGGTAGTCTCTGTATTAACTATCTCATCTTATTGACTGAATGGTATACCCAAGTATATAATTTTTGCTCCTAAAAATGAAGAAAAACTGTGATTCTATTTTTACGAAGTTCAAAAATAGACAAGACACAATTGCACTGTTGAGCCAGCCCAGTTTTTATCTTTGGATACGCAATGGCATGGTGGTGGGTAGGGGCATCAGAGGGTTTTCAGACCATGGTAGCGTATATTTCATTCCCTTGCTAAACAAATGAGTGTTCACTATACTATATGATCATTTATTTGCATTTTTATTTATGATAATTCATTTGTATATTTGTATATTTTGTTGTTTGTGTATGATATTTCATAATAAAAATATTCAAAAATGTATGAAACTTACAGCTTGAGAGTGAACAAACTCCAACTCTGAAGATCTACTTTGTTTTGAAACAGAAGAAAAGTCTTTCTCATTGCTCCTAGCTGGGGTGGGGCAGGCAGAAACTATGCAGAGTTAGATTTAGAGCTCGTTTTTATACTGAGTATCTGGGATATTTTTTATAGTTTATCTTTTTTTAGAGCTTATTTGGGGATGATGACATTAGCTAGGTAATTATATAGCTTGGTAATTATACATTAAAATGGATGATTATAAGTTAATTATCTAATTAGTTAAGTAATTAAATACAAGTGTTGTAAGTACTATGAAGTGCAGTTTTGGGATATTAAGGCTTATTTCTGCTATGCTGTTCTCAGCTCATAAAAGTAACAGTTTGCAATATATAACTTTCCAAGCTTGAGTCAGAAACAAGCAAACTCATTAATTTACTAATGAAATTATTTAA
>NW_004526630.1:4548-5850 GCF_000260255.1 Octodon degus
GGGGGGGAATAAAACCAAGCATACCTGGGAAATTCAGGATACGAAGATACAAATAGAAAATTATCTTCTAAATTTTTCTATGACTAACTATAGCTTAAACTGAAAAGATGCTTCTAATGCCCCTCTCTTTAAGACAAAGAAGTATTCCTGCTCTTCTTGACTACATCCTGTTTTCCTTTTTTCCTCTCCTCTTCCACAGGAGCTGACTTGATAGGCTCTTTCATAGTAAGGTGATAAAAGTTGTCTTGAGCTGAAAGAGAACAAAACGAAAAAAAAATTAAACCATTGGCATCCAGGTTGAAAAAGCCCCATCCTGATACTGATTCTTTCAGTGTATGCTAACTTCTCTGAGCAAGTGTTGTTTTGTTTTCTGGACAACTGAGCTAAGCCTAATCCAAGAAAATTAGTCTATAGTGAAAGGAATTTCAGGAACATTGGGGACATTGTTGGTGGTGCGTAATTATTCTCTCACAAGGATGACATGCAAATTTGTGAAGCGTTCCATATTTTTTTTGTTAGGATAGATATAGAGCCACTTTCTCTTAATTCAATAAGAAAGATTTGTACTAATAGTGTTTGGACAGGATATCATGTCGGCATCTTGAGCTATGAATGACTACTACAAAGACAACAATATGCAATGTATTAATTATTGTAACTCCCCTACCAACCTGTTTTGAAACTGTCTCATTGCAATTTTTTTTCTCAATAAAATTAATTAAAAAAAAAGTGAGGAGAGGTCTTGGAAAGTCTTGAAAAAGTTAATATAGAGGCTCATTTATAATTCCAAACTACACTCACTTCTTGCCTCCCACCTGCTAATCCTGCCATGATTTGGAGAGAAATAGGAAAGTTGATGGTGGCAGGCAGAACTCGAAGCACTCACCCAGGGCTATTTTTGTGCTGAACCAGCCTGACCACTGTCCCGCCCCTCACCCTGAGGCAATACCCTGAAGGTGCTGTGAGCCTGTGTTTTCTCAGGAAAGCTTCTGGTTTCTCTTCCAGCTACAGGGAGTCCTGTTACCCGAGCAATGTAAAAAACTGCAAAAGTTGGGTCATGCAGTAATTACTCAGAGAGAAAAGGAGAAAATGCCCTGACAGTTCAAGAATTTCCCGGAAGACCAAAACAGCTGCATCCACCAAGCAAGTAGGCATCTTTGGCCTCTTTTCCTATGTAATTTTTTTCCTTTTAGCCAAACTTCCACTCCACTGTTCTGGTCTTGACATCAGCCCCACACAGACCAGCTCCTCAGTTGCAGGAGGCACCAGTGTCCTATTCTTGGCCACATCCATATACTTGTG
>NW_004526631.1:0-5695 GCF_000260255.1 Octodon degus
AAAGTGGTTTTGATAGATATATAGTTTCATTCTCTTAAAGAATAGAATGATTCTTTTACAGCAATTAACCACTAGGAAGAATGTATGCAGTGTGTTAATTATTGAAACTGTCCTACCGATTTGATTTGCAACTGTCTCATTGCTATTTGTTTATCAATAAAATTATGGGGAAAAAATAATAATCAGTACAAAGGCCCTAGGTTCAATCCCCAGCCTTGGGGAAAAATAGCTTTTTCTTGGCTTTGGTATAGTACTGTGTGGTGGTATGAGGCAGGCATGGTGGCGAAGACGAACTTGAAAGAAGAGTTTTGGGGGCTGCTTTTGTATTTCTTGTAACATTTCTAATTACCAAAATAAAAATTAAATACATTTATTAAAAAAAAGAATTAGAAAGTTTTTAAACATTCAGTTTTCCTTTATTTCCAAAAGTCTGTCGTTGAACTATCCCTAGATCCAGAGCCTTACTGTCACTTTAATAATATGCAGCCATGCCATTTCAACAAGCTAAGAAGCCACCTATAAGCAGATGCTTTGCTTTGCTTTGCGCTCTTATTTCACCATAAGCCTATTGGTTCTGGTTTTGGTTCTTTGCAAGTTTTGAATGAGCTAATCATCTCCATTTTCTTGTGGTTGCATTTCACATTCTGCAGGAACATCCTCTAGGAATGACTCCTCTACACCACCATTAAACACTTTCACTTGTCTGTGAAGTAGAATAGTTAAGCCTGCCAAAGCCAGCTGGTATTTGTGAAGGAAAAGGTCCCTCAACTCCAACTTTCTCTGCTGATTAATTATCAGTTCTCCTTGGGGGACAAAAATTGTTTTCCTCTTAAACTATTGAGATTATGAGATATTTCACCAATAATGAAATAAAGAATAATAAAAGAGGTGCATCTGAAAATATTTTCTTTTTCATTCACTTGGTATTCTGACAAAGATATAATACAATTCTTGAAAAAAATAAATTGCAGTTATGAAGATAGAACTGTTTTCTTAACTATTGCATTATTTTAAGGAAAAAATATACACCTAGGCACATGAGTTCAGGAGATATAAATTTCAAGCTAAAAATCATTTTGCAAAGATTCAAACCTTACTATTTGAGGGCACAAAGATGGCTGAAGATAAATCCAAGTAAATATTACTGTTAAAAGTCTTGCCTCATATTCTGGAAAGAAGACCCAACTATAAAATTACATAAAATGGAGGCTGCATAACCCTAATATAGTTATTAGCTTTAGAAAAATAATTAAAGGTTGTGGGTAATTGTATTAAGTGAATATATACCAGCAGTTCAATTCTGAAGCCATGAGTTTCATCTTAACTCTGCATCAGGATACCCAGGAATCACTCCAAGTGACTATCTTTCTGTCTGGATTTAGACTCAGTAGCTACTAGGGTAGCATATGACTCTTCACTCCCTTCTTACATGGGTAAGGGAACAGTCAGAAATGCACAAGGAAGAGGATTCAAACAGTGCCGAAGTTCTACTTTTGAAATCGGAAGAGAAATCTCTGGCTTCTTTTTTTATGGACAAGCTTCTAGTTTTCAGGGTGACTACTTTAACCTCTTAAGTAAGATTTATTTGTTTAGTAATTATTTTAAAACACAAGTTGAGGGCTGTGGGATAGCTCAGCAGTCTAAGCATCTACCTGGAAATCGCAAGGACCAGGGTTCGATCCCCGGTACTGCATGATGTGCTGGCCCCAGAACTCCAGGCCTCAGAGCCAGCTTCAAAGCCATGTGGAAGCACACACTTATAATCCTAGTGCTGGGGAGGATAAGACAGGAAGATCACTATGGGTCCAAGCTGCATAGCAAGACTCTGTATCTAATTAATTAATTAATTAATTAATTAAAAAACATAAGTTGACAGTTAGGGATGTGAACTGTGTAGTACAACACTCATCTGGCCTTCCTGGGACACTCAACACCGTGGGTTTGATCCCAGCACATCTCATACACACATACGTGTGCTCGCACACACACAGACACACACACACACACACACACACACACACACACACAAAGTAAAATTTGCTGTGAAGTACTTCTGTGTGTGGCACTGTGCTTTGTAAACACATATGGTCTGACCTTCTACAATCTAAAAAATAAAAGTGCTTTTCAGCCACTAAAATCCACAAAACACAATTATTCTTTTTCTCAACAGTAGTCTCCACTTATGAACGATATTTATTTCAAGATTTTATATGTTGTTTGCAACTCAAAATGTCCTCATCCTGTGAGACACAATGATTAAAATGACAAATGTGGGACTGGGGAGGGGGAGGGGTGGACAGCTCAGAAGCATAAGCACCTACCTGGCAAGCACAAGGACCTGAGTTCAATCCCCAGCCCGGCATGCTGTGCAGTCAGCCCCAGATCCCTAGGCTGGCTGTCTTGACCCTAGAACCTAGAACCAGGCACACAGTGTGTGGCCCTGGAACTAGGTGGGGAAGCCTGTAATCTCAGCACTCAGGAGGTTGAAACAGGAGGATCTCTGCGAGTTTGAGACCAGCCTGGGGCTACAAAAGTTAGCACAAGGCCAGCCCAAACTGTATGGTGAGATCCTGTCTCAAAACAAAACAAAAAAGACAGACAAATGTTAGGTTCTTGTGTACCAAAAAAAAAAAAAAAAAAAAAAAACCCGAAACCACAAAGATGCTGAATCATGTTCCCTGTACCATAGATAAAAACCATTTGGACTCTCAACCTTTTGAGAAATAATAGAGAAACTTATGAATGTACATACTTCTACATTTTCACAAACTGTTTCTAGGAGTTCAGAGATTCTATGAAACATTAAAACATTCCAGGTTTAAAAGGATTGATCTAGCCCACTGCTTATGTAGAATGTTACTGTCAATGTAAGGAACAACCATAATTGTTTTGAGTTATATCGCTCCTCCTAAAAAATTTCATAGGTTGAAACCCTAACAACCAATGCTACAGAATACAACTGCATCTTGAGATAGTGTTTTAACAATCAATTTAACTAAAATGAGACCTTTAAGGTGGATCTTAATCTAATGTGACTAGTACCTTTATAAGACAAGAAAATGTGAACACCAATATATGCAAGGGTAGAAATCCATGGGAAGACAGCTAGCTATAAGCCAAACAAAAAAGCATTTTAAAAAATCACCATTGTCCATATCTTTATTTCAGAGTGCTAGCCTCCAGAACAGTGAAAAATAAATTTGTGTTATTTAAGCCACCAGTGTATGGTACTTCACAGTGGCAGTTAGCATCATATAATGTACCCATTATCACCACCTTCTCATACAGTATACTTCGCAACAGTGATCCCAGAGGGGACCATTCAAGTGATAGTATCTTAAAAAGCTCCATTAATGATTTTAATAACAAACCTTGTCTCATTGTTATTTGATTCTCAATAAAAATATTTTAAAAAGAAGCCTATGCATGTACCTCCACCGATGTTGAGGCTCTGTCTCTCTGCTTATTCAGAGAGAAGGGGCATCCCTAGAAAGGAAAGGAAGTTATTGAGTTGCAAAAGTCTCACCTAACAAAAGAAGCAACTTTTTTCACAAGACCTCTTTGTATATGCACATCAAGAGACCAAAATTTTCCAAGATACTCCTATCTCCAAGTTTCTGAACTGGGATGCAAAAGGAAGTTTTCATTTGTTCATATTTGGATTATTGACAAATGAGTAAGACATTTTCCTAAATTATTTATTAATTGCTTGCACCCGCCAAAAGCAGCTCTGTGCATCCTCTACATAGATCATTGGCAGTTTCCCTTCTCAACAGTGGGAATAAACTGAAATGGAAAAGGCCAGCTGATAGACTACAAGAATAAGAAATTTTCCATAATGTCTGTTAGCCTTAGGGAAATACTGACATTTTCATCTATTCTCTTTGTCATTCATCTCTGCTTTTTAGACATAAGTTATCTGAATGCAGTTTTATTCAGGACAAATTTACTGCAGTTCCAGTCTCTCCAGGTTGTATTTGGCTTAAAAGAAAGAATATTATTCCTCAAATAAAAAATATATGTCTGCACATGTAACTTGTGCAACTTGATTTCGTGTGACCTAAACTTCCTGAGCTGTGCAAGATGGACATTTACATAATAGACACCCTAATTACAAGAGTTGCGTTGGTCATCCATAGAATTATGTAAGAACTGATCTCTGCAAAGACTGTTGGGCTTTTCCATAAAAATAGGGGTCCTTGTGGGGTGGGGAGATAGCTCAGCAGTCTAAGTACCTGCCTGGTAAGCACAAAGACCTGGGTTTGATCCTCAGTACCACATGTATGGGCCACAGAAACTGGGTGTGGGTGCACACACCTATAATCCCAGCTCTGGGGAGGCTGAGACACAAGGATCCATATGAGTCTGAGCTGCGTAGTGAGACCCTGCACCAAATTAATTAATTAACTAATTAATTAAAAATTTAAAGAGAAAGGAGTTCCCACGGATGCTACATTACCCTAGGAAATGAATATTGAAGCAGTATTCTTAATCAGTCTCCAAAAGGACCTTATCTAAGGTCATTTTCTAAACTCAAAAAAAAGCCAAATACAAAGAATGATACAAAAGTGGCTCTGGGAAGTGTTTGGAAAGGTTTGGAGATGTTGCCTGAAAGAGAAGCATGGGAACACCTTCGGCTATTCTGTACGGGAGATTCTGGTCAGAGCTCAGAAGATCAGAAGATTGATAGAAATCCTGTCAGTAAAGACCAAGCTCAAGGAGGTATCTGCTGGGAACACTGCTTTGGTGCTGGACTCCAGAGGCTGTATGTTATGGGTTGGGAGAAAGTTTATCTGCATTTTGCTCAAATCCAGAGACTTCGTCTAATACTGAGATTAAGGGCAGCAGACTGATTAATCTGGCAGTAGGAATTTCAAGGGGTAGTCAAATGTTGAGGTGGTAGCATGGCTCTTGTTGGGAGCTTTTACCCAGATTTATGTTCTGAATCAAGAACATGGAGCCCAACAGGATAATTTAAAATGTTGTTAGTTTGGGCTGGGAATATAGCTCAATGGCATAAGTGCCTGCCTGGCAAGTACAAGGTCCGAAGTTCAATCCCTAGTGCCAAAAAATAAAATAGAATATTCTTAGTTTTCCCAGAAAGGAAGCTTCAGTAAAGTAGTGGACAACAAAGATGGAGCTGAGGAGATCTCCACTGCAGAGAAGAAGCAGGAGAATAAAAAAGATGGCCTGAGAACATCACAGGAAGCAGCAAGTCTCTGCCCTTTGTAGCCTCAGCACCGCAAAAGTGAAAGACTTTGCTTCTGGAGGGTTAACAACCTAAGTTTGCAGACCAAAAAAAGAAAAGAGAAAAAGAAGGGCTGCAAGGACAGCCAACATTTTGGCCCTAGCCTTTCAAGGTCAGTGAAGACTCAAGACATAGGAGAATCTATACTGTAACTCCATGTAACTCAGTAGTGTCACAAATTTTCTGATCAAGGAGATTATGGGGCAACAGAGGAAAGTGATTGATGATGCAGAGTGTGCCTAAGGAGAGTCACATGGAGAGAAAACATTCTCTCAGGCTTTCACAGAGAGCACAATGGCCAAGTAATGGCCGTGACTCATCCACATGGCTGACACTGACAAAGGATCTACAAAGTGCGGTACAGGGTTTCAGGATAAATCCTGAGGGGATTTCACAGAGCTTATCAGATATAAAACTTATATTTCTTGTTATATAGGTCTTGCTTTA
>NW_004526632.1:0-500 GCF_000260255.1 Octodon degus
TTTGAGTTTTTGGCATGTAGAGAGCCAGTTTTTCCAGCACCATTTGTTAAAGAGGCTGTCTTTCTTCCAGTGAGTATGTTTAGCCCCTTTGTCAACACACTACCTCTTTTGCCATCATCACCCACAACCCAGAGAAGTCAAGATCCCATTGGCAGTGGAGCCTGGATGTTCAGTGTGGATTAAGAAGCAAAACCTGCATTCTGGGAACCCCCAGACCCAGTCCTAGCCCAGGCCCAGTGAGTGTGCGGGAGAGCTTCCGGCTACCCTGCGCCAATGGGACCTACAGGTCCCAGCCCAGGTGCAGGGTGGGTGAGAACCTCTTCCAACCCCTTGGGACACCCCCCAGCACTCCACAGTGCCTCCCCCATGCCACCTGCCCATTAGAAATTTCTGCTGCCTTCCGGGAACTTCCAGATCCAGTCCTAGCCCAGGCCCTGTGAGTATGTGGGAGAGCTTTTGCTATGCTGTGCTGGCATGAACTACTGGTTCCAGTCCAGGCG
>NW_004526632.1:1190-1695 GCF_000260255.1 Octodon degus
TCAACACTTGGACTCCACTGGACTGGACCATACCCTGTTGTGCTGAGCACTCCCATGGTGGTCAAGGTAGCAAAAAACACTGGATTCACTTCTCCCACATTAAGCCATCCTTCACTGATCATCAGTCAGAGAAGTAGACTTTACAAAAACTGCTGACCCCCTCAAAGTCCAACTGACCAGATGTAGCTCTACTGGTTCTTTTTAGGGCTAACAGAGGCTCAACACTGTCCTACCATTTATACATGTTGGCTGACTTGGACCTTAGATGGGGCAGTGATTGTTACTCAGAACTCCGAGTTCTGTCTCCCTACCCGACTGTTTTGGACATAAAAATGATAAAATAAGATGGGCCCCAGTATTAAAAATTGGCCAGGGGCCTCCATCATTCTATCTGTGCCCTAGCACAAACAGCTGTCATACTTGTGGGGATGCCACTGAAGATGGGGGATTCTTTTGCTAGAGCTGGAGATGTAAAACTATCGCCCCCTGCGCTGATAAAAAAAAA
>NW_004526632.1:2920-4302 GCF_000260255.1 Octodon degus
CAGATGCTTTCTCTTGTGGGCTCATGTTCATCTTTCTCAAGGGAGAGGCCATAACTGGGTGGGCTTGTCATCATTCCTCATGAAAACTACTGAGTTCTTTGGATCAAATTTTCCCATGGGCCACACTGATTCCAATGTCAATTACAAATATGTACCTAAAACTTCAGGTTGTGTGAGCTACTCTCAAATAGAGCAGCATAGCTTATGTTTTACATTTTATACATGTTGTCTCCAAGAGCATGTTTTTATTCTAGGTATGCATATGCTTAGCTATTTCAAATTTAATGGATTTTTAAACTTAAAATGTCTCAAATGTAGTCATTCCTCAAAGAAAAACACTTACAATTTTATATAAATTGAGAACATTTGCTAAATACAAACTACATACTTCTTAAAATTGAAACTTCCACTATCAATAATTATTATTTATCAATATAAATAATAAGTCTACAATTCTGTATATGGTTAGATCTCTAAATTTCTGTGTAAAATATATAATTGTTTATTCCTAATTTTTAATTTTTTTCATATTCTAGGGACTTAAAGCTTAACATATCAATACTTGATGGAAAATACCTGTTCCATGTTATGTCTAAGACAGATAGTGAGGTTAAGCTCAACTGCTTACATTGTAGGGCAATAATAATAATAAGCTTCTCTTCTGGAAGGTTAACGACTTAAGTTTGCCGACCAAAAATTAGAGAAAAAGAAGGGCTACAAGGACAGCCAACATTTTGGCCCTAGCTTTTCAAGGTCAGTGAGGACTCAAGACATAAGAGAAACTGTGCTTGTAACATCATGTAACTCAGTGGTATCCCAAATTTTCTGATCAAGGAGATTATGAGGCCACAGAGGAAAGTGATCAATGATGTAGAGGGTGCCTAAGGAGAGTCACATGGAGAGAAAACATTCTTTTAGGCTTTCACAGAGAGCAAATTGTTCAAGCAATAGCCATGACTCATCCACATGGCTGACACTGAAAAAGGATCTACAAACTGTGGTACAGGGTTTCAGGATAAATCCTGAGGGGATTTGGCTGACCTTATCAGATACAGAAGTTAAATTTCTTATTATATAGGTCTTTCTTTCTTTTGGTCTTAACCATCCAGCAGAAAAGTATAAAAACGAAGTATAAAAAGTAAAGCCATATTAATATGCTGAGCTGTAAAAGGCTCAAGTCAACAACTTCTGACATTACCAGTCCTACAGATAGCCCACTACTATTATGGACTACTGGACTATATTGGCATATTTTGTTGACTTCATACACCTATAATATTTAAGTGATAGTGGAATACCTATCTCTGGCAAAACTAATCAAAACAAGGGTATAAAAATGAAGGACGATGGGCCGCCCCCCACCATTCCGCAGTGCCTCCCCC
>NW_004526633.1:0-5780 GCF_000260255.1 Octodon degus
AGAGAGAGAGAGAGAGAGAGAGAGAGAGAGAGAGAGAGAGAGAGAGAATATTTTCTTTTAATAACAGCACTAGCCAAGTGTGGTGGCACATGCCTGTAATCCCAGGACTCAGGAGACTGAGGCAGGAGGATCGCCATGCGTTCAAGACCAGTCTGGGCTACATAGTAAATGCAAGGCCAGCCTAAACTACAAAGCAAGATCCTGTCTCAAAAAAAAAAAAAAAAGGAATTAATGAAATAACAGAACAGCACTAGGTGTAGCTGATATATATCTCAATGTCAGAGCCCTCGCCTAGCATGACTAAATCCCTGAATTTAATCTCTAGTAAAGAGGGGTGGGCTCTCTACTCTCTAAATAACAACACTAGATCAAGCCACCCCTTATATCTGACATGGAGGAAAAAAAAATATAAGCAATTCATGCTTTGACCATAATGATGAAAATAACAGCAGTTATTATTTATGGAGACTAACAGTGAACCAGACATCAAGCTAATTGCTTTACTTGTGGTAATATATTCAACCTTCACAGTGATCAGATAATGGAGGGTCTATTAGAGATCACAGAATGAAATCAAATTTGGTGATTGGTCCCATGTCACAGGAGGAAAGGCTTGGGACTCAGTGGCAGAGCACCTGCTTAGCATCCGCAAGACAGTGAGTTGGAGCCTCAGCACTGAAAAACAAACACAATTAGTACTGAAACTGGGACTAGTTCACTCTTTCTGCAACTATGCATTAGGTATAATGTCAAATAAATTACAATTGTTTTAAAATCTAGAGGGAAAAAGAGATGCAATTATATTTTTTAAGTAGCTCTTTTACAAGAGCTATGAAAACAAATTGAAAAAAAAGAAAACAAATTGAGAGCAACTTAAATAAAAAGCTTTACTTCAAGGTCCTTGAGGTAGGTTTAATTTTTCAAAAGTAGCTATGAATGTACCTCACATCCTATGTGCCCTCAATGTGATTTTTCACTCTATTCACATTGAATATGGTGACCTAGTTTGCCTCTCTTGAATCTGGGAGGGCTTGTGACTTCTGGTGGAAGTGACACTGTGTACTTCCAAGACTAGTTCATAAAAAGTTCACAACTTCTGTCTGGATCCCCTGGGATGTTGCCCTTGGACCCAACTATGTACTATGGGGAAGCTCAGCTTTCAAGAGGCCAGCACTAGATGTTCCAGCTGACACTGCCTGCTGAGGTTCCAGCAGAGGTCTCAGCCAATATGTAACGTGAGCATCAACATTGACTCCTATAAACACAGAAGGGAAAAAGCCTTTGGACGTCTTCACACCCCATCAAACTGACCCAAATCTTCTTCCCAACTGAGGCTCCAGATACCATGGAGCAAAGATAAGATGAACTCATTGTGCTGATTATACCTTTTCTGAATTCCTGATCAGTGTCTTATCAGAGTGATTAAATGAGTGCTGCTTTACAAGAGTGATATGTTGCCCAACAGCAGCAAGAGCAGTGTTCAACAATTATTGGTGTTTGTTAGTCAAGCAGTAAAGTAGAGAAACATAAAGTAGCAGGTAACCTGAAGAGTTGTGCTCACCTGCTCCTCAGCTTGACACTTGTGCTCCCCCACAGCATGGCAGTACAAGAGGACTGTGCTGGGACTCAATAGAGCTTCATCTCTGTGGTACCCAAGGAAAGGAGCTGTGTGGCCTTGGGAAAGTCTTTCAACCTCCATATCCCCTTATGTTAAGGGAAGTGAAAGTCTAAGATCAAGGATCAGCAAAGTCAGCACCTTCTGAGGACTATGAGGAAGAATCTATTCTCTGCCTCTCTCATAGTGGTTTGCCATCCATTGTTGGCATTCTTTGACCAGTAAACACATCACACCACTCTGCCCAGCCACATGATGTTCTCCCTGAGTGTGTATCTGTGCTCAAATTTCCCTTTGTTATGAGGACAGCAGTCATATTGAATTAGGTCCCACCCTAATCCAATGACCTCGTTTTAACTTCTCTGCTTATGTCAAGACTCTATCTCCAAATCAGGTCACATTTTGGGGTAACAGGAATTAGAATTTTATCATATGAATTTAATGGAGTGCAGAGAACAATTCACCCAATAATATCAATAAAGGTATGATGATCCAAAATGGTGAGTGAGGTCATTTAGGGACAACAGGACATAAATCCAGCAGACGATGACAACTTGCTCTGTCTGTAGAGAGAAATGCACAAAATGCTTCTTTTGAAATCCCAGACTAAGTGACTCTGGCTGGTTCACTTTATGAACCTCTACCTCAGCCCAGATTCATAAATCCTGGAAGAAAATCCAAGCCAATTTTGGAGTTTCTGACAAGCTCCAGAGGTTGAATGGATCAGACAGAATTTCACTTGGTATTTAAACTTATTGAGTCTAACTTGAAACAATGCAAATTCATGGAACACAAACTCCTTACAAATTGAATTGAGGCAAATATAAAAGGCTCTGAGCCATCTGGAATGCATATGCTCAATGCTGAGGTCTTCCCACCACAGCAGCACTGGGAGGGAGCGGGAGCAGGGCGGGGGCCCACAGGCTGGCAAGGTCTCTCCATCACCACCTGAGGAGTATAGTGCATCTCATGTGAAATCGAGTTATTTCAAATAGAGCAGCACACAAAATAATAACAATATAATCCCACTTTGAGAGCAAAATTTAAAGTAATATGAATCTCCTTAAATGTAAAAATTTGTCAAAGCTGGAAAATTTCAAGGTGGGCAAGCTCAGAGACTTGAAAACTGTTTTTGCTACTAAGTGAAAAGATGTCACTTTAACTATGCTATGATCTGGATCTCAGATGTCCTCCAAAAGCTCACGGGTCGAAGGCTGGCTCTCCAGCTGGCAATGCTGTCAGGAGGTGGTAGAAATTTAGGAGGTGGGGCCTAGCTGGAGGAAGTAGGAATTGGGGCCACGCCCTTGAAGAGCACTGCACATTAGGACCCTGACCCCTCCTCTTCTGCTCTTCACTTTCTGTCTGCCATCCGGTGAATGGCTTTCCTCAACAACATGTTTCTACCATTTCAATCACCACAAACTTAAAAACAATCAGGTCAAGCAACACTGGACCAAAACCTCTGAAACTGGGACTAAGGAAATCTTTCCTCCCTTTAAATTTTTTATCTCAGGTCTTTTGTAACAGTGACAGAAAGCTAACACAACTATTTACAGAGATATCTGCCACCTTCAGCTAGCAGGCACGCTTGTGCATGTGTATACAAACTTCAGCCAGTAGTCTTGGAGGCTAATGTGCTCTCATTTTAAGTTTAACTGTTGTTAAGATTTAAAATCTTGGGAAAAGCTCCTTGTGTGGGGCCTCCTGTTGTATGCAATATTGTTTTCTGTCCTTAGATTTATAGTCTATGAATTTCTTTTTGAATGAAGTATGTTTCTTGCAGTATACCATAGGTTTTACTGTTTGATCAATTCTGCCACTCTGTGTCTTTTGATTAGGGAATTGAAACCATCCATATTGAGAGTTATTTAATGTAATCCCAACCAAAATACCAATAGCATTCCTCACAGAACTAGAAAAAACAACCCTAAAATTCATATGCAACTAAAAAAGAGCCAGAATAGCAAAGGCAATGTTAGGCAGCAGGAGCAGAGCAGGAAACATCACAATATCAGGTTTCAAGTTACAAAGCTATAGTAGATTTTACAAAGCTACGGTGGTAAGACAGCACGGTACTGGCACAAAAACAGACATGTGCATTAATGCGATGAAACAGAGGATGCAGACACAATCCTAGGCACATTCTACCATCTGATCTTTGACACAGGAGCCAAAAACTTACTGAAGGAAATGATAGCCTCTTTAATAAGTGGCACTGGGAAAATGAGCTATCTACATGCAGAAGATTGACTCTAGACCAATACTGATCACCTTCCCCTGAAGTAACAATTAAAGTAGATCGAAGACCTAGAAATTAAAACAGAAACAACCTACTAGAAGAGTTTTTAGAAAGATAAAACCCTTGAAGATATGGGCATCGGCAAGGACTTTCTGCACAGAACATTAATTGCACAAGAAATAACATCAAGAATCTGCAAATAAGGGCCAGGGAGATGGCTCAGTGGAATAAGCGCTTCCCTGGCAAGCGCAAGGGCCTGAGTTCAATCCCCGGTTCCGCCAAAAAAAAAAAAAAAAGAATCTGCAAGTGGGATTATATCAAATTGAAAAGTTCCTGCACAGCAAAAGAAACAACTACCACTGTGAAAAGACAACCTACAAAATGGAAAAAAACAATGTTGCCACCTACTCCATGAACAGAGGACTAATATCTAGAATGTATACAAAAAACAAAAAATTAAGCCCCCCCAAAAGAAAAGACCCAATCAAAAATTAGGCAACTAAAATAGACACTTCTCAAAAAAATTACAAATGCGGGAGGGGAAAAAAAGAAAAAAAAATTACAAACGGCCAACAAATGCATGAAAAATTGTTCAACATACCTGGCCATTAGAGAAATGCAAACTAAAAGAACACTGAGATTCCATCTCACTTCAGAAAACTTGGATGCCCTCAAGTAACCAATAACAAATACTAGTGAGGCTGCAGGGACAAAGGAATCCTTCTACTTTGTTGTCGGTGAGGATGTAAACTAGTATAAACACTATGGAAATCAGTATGATGATTCTGCAGAAAGCTCAAAATAGCAATCCTGTCCCACCCAGCTATTCTCCTTCTAAGTATCTTTCCCCAAAATTAAAGAAATCATATTGCAGTGCTGCATGAACCCACATCTATAGCAGTGCCATTCATAGTAGTTAACTCTGGGAAACAGCTTATATGTCTATCAAAAGATGAATAAAAAAACTGTGGCATTTATACATAGAGTAGTGTACTACTCTGCCACACAGGATAAATTTGAGACATTTGAGGGAAGACAGGTGCACTTTGAATTCATAACATTAAGTGAAATAAATCATATATATAAGCCTAAATATTGTATGATTTCTCTTGCATGAGAAACCCAAAGTATAGGTAAATTAAACAGCAAAATAAACCACAGGTAATAGGCAACATGGAGGCAGATCTTTTGTAAATGAGAAGGGGACCAAGAGATGGAGGGCAGGGCAGGGTTGGAAATGGGAGAGGATGAAAAAGAAGGTGTGTTAGGTGCGTGTACCAAGTTCCCATGATGAATGTAACCATCACACACTGCAAACATGTACTAATAAAATTTTTAAATCATTAAACAAGCAAAGAAATGTTTTTAAAGGGGTTTTGGGGGTGTTTGTTATTGTTGTTGTTGTTGGGGGGTATTTGTTTGTTGTTGCTATTGTTGTCATTTTGAGTTCACAGTTCAGGCTGCTCTTAAGCTCACTCTGTAGCCCAGGCTGTTCTCCAACTCAAAATGATCCTCTTGCCTCAGCCTCCAGAGTCCTGGGATTACAGGTATTTTAAAGACTTAAAACCTTTCTAATAATCTATATCTGTCATTCATGTATGAATGTAAGTGATGTCCCCCTGCTGAAAAGCATGCTAGACAACCAATAGCTTAGAAGTAGAAGTTAGATGTGATAAAAAGTTATGAGGAAAGCCAGATATCCATCGTGGTGCACTCTGTTTTTAAATAAGGAAAGAGAGTCCCAGCCCAGGCGCAGCGTGGGCCGGACCCTCTCCCAGCCCCTCGGGCCGCCCCCCACCACTCCTCAGTGCCTCCCCCACCCCGCCCGCCGAGTAGGATTTTTTGCCGAGTTCCGGGAGCCCCCAGACCCAGTCCTAGCCCAGGTCCGGTGAGTGTGCGGTGAGTTTCCTGCTACCCTGCGCCGGC
>NW_004526634.1:0-940 GCF_000260255.1 Octodon degus
CAGCTGGAGGGGCAGAGAAATTGCAGAAGGGTGTTCTCTCTACCATTCATTCCTAGGCGCAAAGAGCCACAAACTCTTTTATAGACTCCAGTGCCCTGAGGAGAGCTGCTTGTTTCTACTGCATGATTTGTGTTTCTAAGGGTGATTTATTAATGCAGAACAGCAAGCTAAGCTCCAGCTTCTTTAGGAAGCAGGGCACTCCAATGCCTGTTCCAGTATACAGCGCAATGCAGAACTCTGGCTAAAATGTCACATTTGTAACTATAGTACTTCACGGTTTGGCGCTGTGAAAAGAGAGGCCGATCATTCAGTCTCATACGAGAAAGTATCCGTGAAGTTTGTACCTTTTCAGCTGGAGGTGTAAGAAACTGCAAAAGGTTGTTCTCTCTCAAATTCATTACTAAGGGCAAAGAGCCACAAACACGTTTATAGACTCCAGTGCCCTGAAGAGAGCTGCTTGTTTCTACTACATGATTTGTGTTTCTAAATGTGAGATCTTAATGCAAAAGAGCCAGGTAAGCCCCAGCTTCTTTGAGAAGCAGGGCACTCCAATGCCTGTTCCACTATACAGCGCAACAAAGATCTCTGGCTAAAACTTCCCTTTTGTAATTAAAGTACTTCACTGTTCCGCGCGGTGAAAAGTGTGGCAAATTATACAGTCTCCTAAAAGGAAGCATTCGTGATGTTTGTGACTTTCCACCTGGAGGTGCAGAGAAACTGTAGAACCTTGTTCTCCCTCCATTTCATTCCTTTGGTCAAAGAGCCAAAAACACGTTTGTAGACTCCAGTGCCCTGAAGAGAGCTGCTTCTTTCTACTGTATGATTTGTGTTTCTAAGTGTGAGTTCTTAAAGCAGAATAGCCTGCTCAGCTCCAGCTTCTTTGGGAAGCAGGGCGCTCCAATGCCTGTTCCTGTATATATCGCAACACAGAACTCTGGCT
>NW_004526634.1:1088-2042 GCF_000260255.1 Octodon degus
CCAGTGCCCTGAGGAGAGCTGCTTGTTTCTACTGCATGATTTGTGTTTCTAAGTGTCAGTTCTTAAACTAGAAGGGCCTTCTAAGCTCCAGCTTCTTTGGGAAGCAGGGCAAACCAATGCCTGTTCCTGTATACAGTGCAACACAGAACTCTGTCTAAAACTTCACTTTTGTAACTAAAGTACTTCCCAGTTCATCGCTGTTAAAAGAGTGGCCAATCATTCAGTCTCCTAAGAGAAAGCATCCGTGAAGTTTGTGACTTTCCAGCTAGTGGTGCAGAAAACCTGCTGAAGGTTGTTCTCTCTCCCATTCATTCCTTTGGGCAAAGAGCCACAAACACGTTTGTAGACTCCAGTCCCCTGAGGAGAGCTGCTTGTTTCTACTGCATGATTTGTGTTTCTAAGTGTGAGTTCTTAAGTAAGAAGGGCCAGCTAACCTCCAGCTTCTTTAGGAAGCAGGGCACCCCAATACCTGTTCCTCTTTACAGCTAAACAGAGAACTCTGGCTAAAACATCTCTTTTGTAAGTAAAGTAATTCACAATTCCGCGCTGTGAAAAGAGTTGCCAATCATTCAGTCTCCTAAGAGAAAGCATCCGTGAAGTTTGTGACATTCCAGCTTTAGGTTCAGAGAAATTGCAGAGGGTTGTTGTCTCTCCCATTCATTATTATGCCCAAGGAGGGAGAAACTCGTTTGAAGACTCCAGTGCTCTGAGGAGAGCTGCTAGTTTCTACTGCATGATTTCTGTTTCTAAGTGTGAGTTCTTAATGCTGCAGAGCCAGCTAAGCTCCAGCTTCTTTGGGAAGCAGGGCACTCCAATGCCTGTTCTTGTATGCAGCGCAACAATGAACCCTGGCTAAAATGTCACTTTTGTAACTAAAGCACTTCCCACTTCTGCTCTGAGAAAAGAGTTGCAAATCGTTCAGTCTCCTAAGAGAAGCATCTGTGAATTTTGTAA
>NW_004526634.1:3511-4507 GCF_000260255.1 Octodon degus
TGAAGTTTGTGACTTTCCATCTGGAGATGCAGAGAAACTGCAGAAGATTTTTCTCTCTCCCATTCATTACTATGGGTAAAGAGCCACAAACAATTTTAAAGACTCCAGTGCCCTGAGGAGAGCTGCTTGCTTGTACTGTATGATTTGTGTTTATATGTGTGAGTCCTTCATGCAGAGGAGCCAGCTAAGACCCAGCTTCTTTGGGTGGGAAGCAGGGCACTCCAATGCCTGTTGCTTTATACAGCGCAAAAGAGAACTCTGGCTGAATCGTCACTTTTGTAACTAAAGTACTTCACATTTCCGCGCTGTAAAAAGAGTGTTAAAACATTCAGTCTCCTAAGAGAAAGCGTCCCTGTAGTTTGTGACTTTCCACATGGAGATGCAGAGAAACTGCAGAAGATTTTTCTCTCTCCCATTCATTACTATGGGAAAAGAGCTACAAACAATTTTAAAGACTCCAGTGCCCTGAGGAGAGCTGCTTGTTTGTACTGTATGATTTGTGTTTATATGTGTGAGTTCTTAATGGAGAGGAGCCAAGTAAACTCCAGCTTCTTTGGGAAGCAGGGCACTCCAATGCCTGTTCCTTTATACAGAGCAACACAGAATTCTGGCTAAAACGTCACTTTTGTAACTAAAGTACTTCACGGTTTCGAGTTGTAAAAAGAGTGGCAAAACATTCAGTCTCCTAAGAGCATCCGTGAAGTTTGTGACTTTCCAGCTGGGAGTGCACAAAAACTCCAGAAGGTTGTATTCTCTCCCTTTCATTCCTATGGTCAAAGAGCCCTAAACACGTATGTTTACTCCAGTGCCGTTAGGAGAGCTGCTTGTTTCTACTGCATGATTTGTGTTTCTAAGTGTGAGTTCTTAAAGAAGAAGAGCCACTTAAGCTCCAGCTTCTTTGGGAAGCAGGACACACCAATACCTGTTTCTGTATACAGCGCAGCACAGAACTCCGGCTAAAACGCCACTTTTGTAACTAACGTACTTCACAGTTCC
>NW_004526634.1:5220-5672 GCF_000260255.1 Octodon degus
GGTGCAGAGAAACTGCAGAAGGATGTTCTCTCTCCCAATCATTCCTAAGGGCAAAGAGCCAGAAACACATTTGTAGACTCCAGTGCCCTGAGGAGAGTGCGTGTTTCTCCTGCATGATTTGTGTTTCTAAGTGTGTTCGTAATGCAGAAGAGCCAGCTAAACTCCAGCTTCTTTGGGAATCAGGGCACTCCAATGAGTGTTCCTGTATACAGCGCAACACAGAACTCTGGCTAAAACGTCAGGTTTGTAACTAATATACTTCACAGTTCCGCGCTGTGAAAATAGTGGCAAATCATTCAGTTTCCTAAGAGAAAGCATCGTGAAGTTTGTGACTTTACAACAGGTGGTGTGGAGAAACTGCAGATGGTTGTTGTCTCTTCCACTCATTCCTATGCGCAAGGAGCCACAAACTCATTTATAGACTCCGGTGCCCTGAGGAGAGCTGCTTGTTT
>NW_004526635.1:0-644 GCF_000260255.1 Octodon degus
CTCTGGAAGTTCCAAATTTCCTATTTACTTCTTTAAAAGGTATTGGCCTTGAAGAGCTTACATAAACCCAGCTAAGAATGGGTGTAGCCTTGTAGAGGCCTGGATTATAGCTGTTTTAGAAGTTCACACCCTCTAGACTAGAAAGGCAAAAAGGGGAAACCTTACTTTCACCAATGGTGGGCAGGGCTGAACTGCCTGGTTCTCCTATTGCTCACATCTACATTTCAAAACTTAAATAACAATGACCTTCTTAATGTAAATCAAATCTGAACATAAGACATTTTTACTACTTTCCTTTTTGCATCATCTTTTTAGTTATAAACGAGCATCACAGTTGATGCTTTTCTCTTCATTTCGTTTAAATGGCTCTTTTTAACATGTAAGGATCAAACGTCTTCTGGTGCTTAATGAAGCACTCTAAAGGAGTAAGAGTCTTTGACTGATATAACCTGGACTTCAATAGAAATTACCTTTCTGGGCATCCCCACCTTTTTCCTAATTGACTCCTCCACCCAGGCGTCCCTGAGTAGCCCTCTCCAGAGCAGGTGGATGCTCCTGTTGGAGAGAAGGGAGACAAGATCCCACCAGCCTATCCACCCTTGAACTAGGGCATGATTCCTATCTCCTGAAATATCTCACAAACA
>NW_004526635.1:2319-4478 GCF_000260255.1 Octodon degus
AGGCAAAGCATGAACAATTATGAGCAATGGGCAAAGACATATTAACATTTGAAACATAAATTTCTTACCTAAGCAAGTTCCAATTCAGAATTTATGAAAGAAAAGCAAACTCATACTTCCATCCAATGATCTTGGTGAGAAACTCCAAAATGATACAGGGAGAAAAACTGGTATGGGGTGGGTGACCTCCAAACAATACAGGGAACCTCCAAATGACAGAGAAAAATGATCTCTGGACCTGACCTGTATGACGAGTTCATGTTCTCTAAAACCGAAGAATGAATTTTAGGAACAAATGGAGGTTATGAGCAGAATATATTTATTGAGAGAAAGAAAGCTCCTGTTCCGAGAGAGGGACAGGAGGTGGGGTGCCAAGTGGGTAATTCCCCCCAAACTACTTTTAAATGAGTGGCTTTAGGTCAGTGTTTTTTTTCCCCCAAATGTACTATCCTTTATTTCCATTTCTCTTCCACATATACATAAATGTGTGTGTGTATGCAGGGGCGCGTGCACATACACACACACACACACACACACACACGCATAAATGGTTGTTTTTTTTGTTTTGTTTTGTTTTGTTTTGTTTTTTGTTTTGTTTTTTTTTGCTCCGAATGCCTACAGGGCAGGTTTGGCTGGCTGGAGTGTTGTGGGGATCGAACTACAGCAACCTGAGGCTGATAGCTTTGTGGAAGCAGCCACTTAAAGGACTGAGCTAGGGCCAGGCCCCCATCGTAAATGTTTTTTGATCCAAGATATTGCTTTGTAACCTATGAAACTGTTCTGACATTAAAAGAAATGACAAGTGTTAAATGTAATAGAAAATGAGACACAAGAGCCATTCTACTTCGGTCTGTCCGTATCACAAAGGAAGCGTGAAAACACCCAATGGAGAGGATTACTCAGTGCTTGCCACCTGCAGTACTATGGACCTGAACCCTTTGCAGCTCTTCAGTGTAGCAGGAAAATTATTTATCTTCATTGCTGCTATTTTCTTGTTTTATTTTGTTCTCAATGGCGATATTCTGTCACTATGACATTATGCAACCAATTGGCTTTATAATCCTGGCCTTAGTAGGTATAGAAAACAATGGCTCACCATCTCTGTTGTCCTCCTGTGTTGAGCATTAGGTGCTCATAGAGTCCGGCTTAGTTAATTAAGGTGAAAAGCACTCTTTCAAGTCTCCCCACATTGAATGTGTTTGCAGTAAAGAAACTACTGCAGAAAGTAGTTTCTGCAGAAAGCAAAGGAGAAGGAGAATGAGGAGCAGGAGGAGAAGGAAGAGGAGGAGGAAGAGGAGAAGGAGGAGCATAAGGAGAAGAGAATAAGGAGAGAAGGAGAAGTAGAAGGAGGAGAAGAAGGAATCCTAGGTGGGTCGACGATGGTGAAGTCTGTGTAGTGTCCTAGTTAAGTGCCCAGAGAGGTAGGACTTGCTGGAAGCTGAGGTTGACCCCGATGAACTCAGCAGCTGAAGCTGACCACTGCCTACAATTGGGCAGTGAGTCCTCTTTTCTCCTTCCTTTTCCTCCTCCTACTATTTTATTACAAAGTTTAACATTGTTTACAAAATAGAAAAAAAGTCAAATGACTCTTGTGGGCCAAAGTTAAAAATGTTTCATCTGGAGGGGGTGGAAAATGTTTTACCCAGTGATTGAGGAATAATAATACTTCTATGCACTCATACCTCAGACCATTCCTGGAATAGGCAAACTCTTAAAATATGTTAAGAGTTAAAGACATAATAAAAAGCATAATAGAATGCTTGTGAGGAAAGTGGGAAAAGTCATGTTTCTGAGCAATAAATTGTGTATTGATTTTGCTCATTTTAATATTTTTGGCTTTTACACATACTGATAGTGTTTAATGCTCCACAAGTGAGAATCATATTATTTTGGGTGTTTTCTGAAGTCATCACAGGAAAAGCACAAGTGGCTTTAGTTCTTTTGCCCTGAACTGAATAGTTATAATGGCAAAGTTACATTAAACTGAAGCCTATGTTGTGCTCAATAGTTTGGTTCTCTTTAGAGTGCAGAGCTTATTTCCCATATGTTTCAGAAGACCAAGAATATTAAAACAGATATGGGGAACTGGGTGATATTCCTCACCACTTCCTCTTGTCTGCATGACTAGTTTCAGACTCTTCACACCCGGAATAGGAACA
>NW_004526635.1:4583-5432 GCF_000260255.1 Octodon degus
TGAACAGTTCACATACTTTCTGAATGCAAGGGGAGTCTCATTTTAATAAGCAAAACACTTAAGCCTACAGAAACACAGGTTGAGTATTTCTTATTTGAAATGCTTGGTACAAGAAAGGTTCTGAATTTTGACTTAAAAATTTTTTTAGAATATTTGTGTATATATGAAGATATATCTTGGTGATAAGAGTCCAGCATAGACATGGAGTTTGTCAAAGCTTCATATATACTTACACATGGGCTGAATGTAATTTTATAAAATAGTTTTTAAAATTTCATGCGTGAAGCAAAGTTTTGTGGTATGTAATTTTCCACTTGTGGCATCTTGTCAGGGCTTAAGGATTTAAAGTATTTACAATTTTTTATTTTTTTTCATTTTGGGGGATAAGGGATATTTAACCTGAATCTCCAAACTCAGTATAAGCTTAAAGTTTTGCTTGGCAAACTGCATGGAAGGAGATGGGCCAGCTCTACCTCTCGCCAACCCTCACTCACTGCCTCTAGCTAGAGAGGATTAGAAAGAAAGGGTTCCTTCCATTGAACATGGACAGCAGGATCGGGGCCCTGCTGAGTTGACCACCTCAAGCCAGGACCTTGGGACTGGGCAGAAGAGAGTTTGCCTTGGGTGAAGAGTTGGGGTGGGGGACTCAGTAATGAAGGTTAGTAATATTTTTATTATCAAATTTAATGCAGAACCTTCACACTCCTCTCAGATGGTTCAAGATGTGGGAGTGTTAGCATTTGCAAGATTGCTTCCAGCGTTGGAGATGCAAGGCCATGGGAAGACTTCCTATAACAGTTTCAGAAATAGTCACTGGGGAATTCAGCACAAAATATACATCGATAAACT
>NW_004526636.1:0-3211 GCF_000260255.1 Octodon degus
TAGCGTGTACAGACTCCACCACACCACCCACTCGGCTTTCACCTGAACACTTGTAAATTCAGTTTAAAATTTGGATGGGGGGCTGGTGAGATGGCTCAGTGGTCTAAAGCACCTACTTACAACAAGCTAAGCAAAAGCACAGCGACTGCGGTTCAATCCCCAGCACCACATGCCAGCCAGCCCCGCCCCGTGGTGTGCTGAGCTGGCCACACACACACACACACACACACACACACACACTAAATAAAATAAAAATTTAGATGGGACCCAGACCAGGAGAACTCGGAAACCTTGAAATCAATAAAACATGAGCATCGCAGGGTAACAAAGTACCAGTGGCAGAAAAGTCCTGAACAGAAAACCCCAATGCCCACCCAAAGGTGCAGCGGTCCCCTGCCTGCCTAGGACATATCCTCAGCACCACCACGAACACCTGAAAGCCCAGCCAGTATGGGACAGTTTATGTCCTGTTCTCTCCCTGATGTGCACACTGAGGTTGAAATTTAAGTCACAAACTAGGCAAAGTAAGAGATGAAGGACAGCAATTAATAATGAATTCAAACAATCAGCACAGTGTGTGCTGATGAGAGTGACGTGACTGTCTCTGGGAAAGAGTGAAGACAAATGAGAATCTTCAGACTTCAGAGGCCCGCAGGTACCTGAAACCCACGCAAGCAAAGCGGCAGGAGGGGGAACCCCTGAAGCACCCTTCATGCTCAGAAAGTCCGGGGTCCGTAGACGTTTATAGGTGCGCATCTCTCTAGAGGTGCTGTGCATACACATCAACTTACCCTAAAATGTATAGTGTATATCTGTGATTTTCATACAGACCTTGAGTATTTATAAGTCATGACATGCCAAGGAAACTTCCCAAGACTTCAAAGTGCTTCACAAAGACTGTGAGGAAGGGACAGCCTGTGCTGGCTGCGAGAACTTGGTTCCAAGCCTATGGATACATCTGGAGACTCTCGAAAGAGCTGAGAAGACCACGGAAGAAAGGTGGCCAGCAACGGCAAGCTCGAGGGAGTATTTACTGGGCTCCATTTTTTCTTCTATAAGTGAAAGAAGTCTGAGAACCATGTGCAGTCTCAACCTACCTAAAAATATGCAGCTTATGACAGACTGGTTATCACACCTTTTAAAAGTCCTTGAGGAAATGGGAGGTCCCTTTTGACTTTGTGACTTCTGGAAGAAGCAGCATAGGACCTGCAACATATATTAAAATAATCCAGGGAAGGCCAGGCATGGTGGTGCATGCCTGTCAGCCCAGCACTTGGAAGGCTGAGACAGGAGGATTGTTGCAAGTTTGAAACCAGTCTGGGCTACAAAGTGAGCTCAAGGCCAGCCTAAACTGCATAGCCGGACTATCTCAAAAAGACAAAAAATAAAATAATCTAGGGGAGGAGAAAGCTTAAGGCAGAGAGATGAAGCAGAAGGACAACATGCTGTTGATTATTAAAGGTGCTGATAACGACAGTCGCTGTCTCCTTATTTTGAAAATTAACACTTATACTTTACAGAAACCCAAAGACAAAGTTTGAGTTATCCTTTAAAATTAAAAAACAGGGCCGGGGAGGTGGCTCAGTGGAATAAGCGCTTCCCTGGCAAGCGCAAGGGTCTGAGTTCAATCCCCGGTTCCACAAAAAAAAAAAAAAAAAAAATTAAATAAAATTAAAAAACAGAAAACTACAACTTTCCATTTTCTCTCTGTGTCCCAAAGGGAGCTTCCAGTGAACACTCCTGGCACACTTGCAGTGGCAAGCACAGTTCATCAGGACATTCAGAAGAGTCTCGTAAAATGGCAGAAGACCCTGCACATGCCACACTGCAAGTCCTTGGCTGGCTCAGTCCAGTCTGTTTTGATCATAAGTGTCATAATTCTCAATTTTTCAATAGTGGGGATCAAACCCAGGGCCTCACAGGTTCTAATAGGAAAATATTCTACCACTGAGTTATAGCTAAGACCTCAACTCTCAAACTAATGATTTTAAATATAAATAGAGAGAGGGGAGAGAGGGGGGAGAAAATGGGGGAGGACAGAGGGGAGATGAGGGAGAGACTGTGCAAAGGGTCAAAATCATCATGCTGACTTCCATGCCAAAACCCAGACAACCTTCACGAAGATATAAAGTCACTGCAAATATCTTAACAACTTACATGAAAGAATTTCTTTCTTGGGATGTAAAGACGCAGACGACCTTCACCAGAAACCTTAGTGAAAAACATGTGATAGGTTCTGTAAGAACCTTTTACAAACTGGACACTGTGCCGCACACCTGCAGTCCCGGCAACCTGGGAGGCTAAAGCAGGAGGGTTGCTCACTCAAGCCCAGCACAGGCAATTCAGTGACTTGGTGAAACCCTATCTCAAAATAAAAGAGACCCAGGAATGTAGCTCAGTGCTAAAGTGCTGAGTTCAATCCCCAATAAATAAATAAATGAATCAGTACTTCTATAACAGAAAAATGCTCCGCCCCAGCCAGTACACTTCAGTGTCTCGGTTGCCCAGGCGACAGTTCCTGTTCCCAGTCTGGTGCTCCTGTCTCCTAGGAGAGGCTGCTCACCTGGTGGGCACTGCGCGTGCCAATCCCCACTGACAAGCCATTTCTTCCTGCTTATCCCATGTGCACCCTAGACCACAGAGATCGGGGCCTGATGTTCTGGGAGTCATCCGGACCAGTGCTCCGCGATGTACATAAATCTGCTTCCAAATCCTGGGGGTCATTTTGGTGTTCCTGCTGGCTGCTACACTTTCATTCATTGTAGAAACACAACTGAAATCAAGTTTATGTCACTTAAGACCATATATTTTAGTAACTTTTGCAATACAGTGTTAATAACTACTGCATTTAAATTATTTGAAAAAGATGACTTTTTGAAATGAAAAAAATATATTGAAAAGATATTAGTTTATGTAGTGCTGGTGAGATGGCTCAGTGGTCTACTTAGAACAAGCTTCGCAAAGCACAGGGACTACCACGGCTCAATCCCCCAGCACCACATGCCAGCCAGCCCCGCCCCCTGGTGGGCTGAGCTGCCCCCCCACACAAAATAAATAAATAAACTATGTAGTGAGAATTTGAAATATATTCAAATATTTAAGAATAAAACCCAGGGGCTGGTGAGATGGCTCAGTGGTCTAAAGCACCTACTTAGAACAAGCTTAGCAAAGCACAGGGACTGCGGTTCAATCCCCCAGCACCACATGCCAG
>NW_004526636.1:3441-5768 GCF_000260255.1 Octodon degus
AAAAAAAAAAAAAAAAAGAATATATTTTGTTTGTATGATTTTGAATTCTGAACACTAAAAATTGTCAGGATTCCTTTTCAAGTGATCAACCATTATAAGAACACGTTCAAAATAAGGCTGATGTGAACTAAAATATTAAAAGCATAGTCTCGGCACATTGTGTAGCTGTGTGTTCAAATCGCACGAGAAGGCAAAACCAGCAGGAAGCAGGAGACGGGGCGTTCAGGCGCTGAGTCCAGGAGCCTAAGGAACGTCCTGAAAGATGGCTCAGCACCAGGGAGCCTCTAGCCGCTGCATCTCCATACTCTCATTTCATATTCTCTGCAAAGACAGGCTAGCCACGTGGGGAGGCCGCATCTCCCTGCATAAACTATCCCTGGCCATTCTGCAGGCTGTAAAAACCTTGAAGTTGTCCTGTCCGCATTTTGAGGACTTGCAACTTTGATCCAGCTTGGGGAAATCCCAAAGCAACCACAGCACTTAAAGAAGAAAGCCCTGGTTTGGAAGTTTGAGTTCTAGCATTTCTGTATCTTTTACTCAGAAGCTTTATAGCCATACCTGCCAAATAAATCCAAACATCTTCCCTGTCAGTCCCCCATCCCGACCACCCTACTCAGCGAGTCAGTGCAATGAGTCTCCTACCCAAGTGAAGTCTACAGTCACAGATTCAGAATTCTCCGGGGAACGTGGGCGAGCTGTGAAGTTTTGTGTTCTCTCTGTCCCATATCTAACCAATGTGGATCATGTGACAACCAACCACACTAGTACAAGGGATTTTTCCCTAGAAGTCATAAAGGGTGGTAGTTTTGAAGCTTTGTGAAAATGGTTGAGCAAAATATAACCAAATGAAAGTAATTTAAAAATTGCTTGAGATATCAGACCCTCGCTGCTGACCTGTTGACATCCGTGGTTGCATGCGGTCGCGACTTCTCTACAGGTTTTCAAAGTGATATTAAGCAATTCTTGGGCAGAGCTCCGAAGAGTGTAGAAGAAAAGGCTGCATTTGCTTGGGATCAGAGTAGGCGAACCCTTATTGTCTGAACAGATAGGAGGAGGGAAACAGCTTCTAGGGCTTCGGAGGTCCTAGAGAATGTCAAGGAGGAGGTGACCTGCCCCATCTGTTTGGAGCTCTTGAGAGAACCCATGAGCACTGACTGTGGCCACTTTTTCTGCAAACTCTGCATCACCTCAAACTATGAGTCCACAGAACATGAAGAAGGTGTGGGCCACTGCCCCGTGTGCCGAGTTACGTACCAGTTTGAAAACCTGAGGCCCAGTCGACATGTGGCCAACATAGTGGAGAGCCTTGGAAAGTTGCCACTGACCCCAAAGATAGATCTGTGCGGCCTCCATGGGGAGAAACTCCTGCTGTTTTGTAAGCAGGATGGGAATGTCATTTGCTGGCTTTGTGAGCGGTCTCAGAAGCACCGTGGTCACTGCACGCTTTTAATGGAGGAGGCTGAAGGGGAGTATCGGAAAACGCTCCATAAAGTGCTAGAGAAACTGACTAAGGATGACAAAGAGTTTAAGAAGTGGGGAGTTCACATTGAAGAAGAAAGAACTTCCTGGAAGAAACAAATACAGGAGGAGATACAAAATGTCCAGGATGAATTTACAAAAATGAGAAACATCCTGGACTCTGAGGAGAAAGAGCACCTGCAAAAGCTGAAGCAAGAGGAAGAAAATGCTCTCAAGGTCCTGGCCGAGTCTGAAAAGCAGCTGGCCCGGGACGCCCAGTCCGTGAGGGAGCTCATCTCAGATGTGCAGCGTCGGCTGCAGGCATCAGCCATGGCCATGTTGCAGGGCGTGAAGAACACCATAGAAAGGAGTAAGTCATTGACTGTGCAGAAACCAAGAATTTGCCCTGAGAGACAGAAGATGGTGTTCCAAGCTCCTGATCTGAGACAGTATCTCCAATCTCATCTAGCTTTTGTGAAACCCTCTCCAAGCAACAATCCATGGGCTCCTTTTTCTGTAGATAATCCAAGGCCAAATTCCCAAAGGAAAGGAAACCACCAGGCCTTAAGACCTAACAATCCATGGCAGTATTCACAGGAAGAGGACTACTGGGCTTAAGTGATGGAGCATACTTCCAAATCCCCTTTACCTTCAGTGTTCCTTGTTGTTAATCTAAATGTGGCTTCTGGGTCAAGGTGTGAAGGAGAAATTCAAGTTGAATGTGTTTGTGGTGTCTGACAGCTTTGATCCTTGAACCTTGGCCCTTTCCTTTGACTTTTCCTCCAGCTCCTGTTGGAGATTTTCAAGACTCTGAAATGTCTTATTTTTCAGTCTTGGGGATGTTCAGAGCCTGTGACACTATGTGGGCT
>NW_004526637.1:0-1357 GCF_000260255.1 Octodon degus
TGGAATAAGCACTTCACTGGCAAGCGCAAGTGCCGAGTTCTATTCTTGGTTCTGCCAAAAAAAAAAAAAATATTTTGAATTTTATTTATTTCATTGCTGTAAAGCTCAAGGAATGGGGATTCGAAACACAGCCTCCTGAATCTCAGTGATCTGACTCCATAGGCTCGGCAAGAACTCAGGCCATGAGCACACCAGAAATGGAAATGCTCTTTCCTTCCTCTTGACTCCAAGGAGACCCAATTCGCCAGTCTAATGAAGGCATTCACAGTTCCATGTAGAAATGAGAGTTTCGACTCTATGATATGAGAACAAGATATCTTTCTCCTCTTAAAACTCACCTAAGAGTTCGGAGCATGTGTTCTAAGAGTAGAAAGTCCAGCTCAATCCTGGGCCATTTTGAAAGCTGGGAATTCCTAAGGCTGCTCTATTCTGATGCATAAATTTAATTCCCGGTCCAAACTCCTTTGTATACCCCACCAGTTCACGAAGTATTCCACGCCTGGCACCTGAGAGAACATTTTTCCTAAAGGTGGGGACTAACAAGCCCAGTCTTTTCTAGAAAAAAAATGGAATAAGGGATTTTTTTTTTCCTGCGAAATCCCTCAGGGGTGGTTTGGCTGGCTAAAGTGTTGTGGGGATCGAACTACAGCAACCTGAGGCTGACAGATTTGTAGAAGCAGACACTTAACCACCTGAGCTAAGGCCAGGCCTGCGAGTAAAACAAACGTGCTAAGCCCTTTGTTTTAAAGGGCCACAATGGGATCCAGCTGTGCCAGGCCTGACAGCCCCAGGTGGAGCTCATTCTCTCCACAAGAGGATTTCAGTTTCCAAGGTCAGTCCTTGGTAAACAAATTCCCTAGAGGTTCTAGGGCCTTTGCAAAGTGTGGCCCTCCCAGACCATTTCCTCTAGACATTCTCCAACAGGACTACCAGTCCCCAATTCAACTGGGAAACGCATTGATGATCACATCACCTGCAGGGGAGTCTCCGCGGAAAGAGTTTTGTGGACAGTTCTTCCATTGAATTCCCTATGGCCAACATGTGCAGATGGATAAGGTTTTAAATTTTGTCAAATATTAACAATAAATAATTATTGAAAATCTTTTTACACATTAATTTTAGGGCTGGTGAGATGGCTCAGTGGTCTAAAGCACCTCCCTAGAACAATCTTAGCAAAGCACAGGGTCTGCTGTTCAAATCCCCAACACCACATGCCACCCAGCCCAGCCCCCTGATGGGCAGAGCTGGAAACACACACACACACACACACACACACACACACACAAACAGACACAAGCACATAAATAAAATAAAGAAAGAATAAAAATTAATTTTAATGGGCCGGGGAGAAGGCTAC
>NW_004526637.1:1932-2660 GCF_000260255.1 Octodon degus
GACTTTATTTCTAATTTTCCTACCTCTTTGTACTTTCCTTTTTAAAGACATGTAAAAATTTTTTTAACAAGAAAAACCACTGGATTTCTTTCTGGAGACATCTCTGGTTGTATGAGCCAAAAAAAAAAAAAAAACCAACCAAGAATACCTAAGGGGTTAAGGCACCATACCTGAAGGTTCCTTGGTGAAAACTGGTTTCTGACCACTAAAAGCTTATATCTGCTTTACATGTTAACTGAAAGATGTTTTCCAGCTGCATTGTGTTTTTACCAATATGTAAAATATGATGCTAAATGATAATAAGTTTCACCTGTGAGTTTCAAAGTTAAATTTTTAGTTGCTAAACTTTGGTGCTGTCTTTCTTTTATAGAGGTCAAAACCTGGGTTAAGATTAACATTGCAGGTTTTGGCTTCTGTAGAGGGATAAGCAGCATTATAAGCTGATGTTACATTTGGAGATAAGTGTCATATTGTTAGTTTTAAAACAGCCAGTCTATCATGGTTTAGCTGTAACAGAAATTACCTGCTCCCACTGGAGCCCAAGCAGTCAGACCCCCTGCTGGCCTAATAGCCAGCCAGGAGATTATAATAAAAGATATATTCTAGTGTGTATTCTTAAAGGTCTAAAAAAAAAACTCAGACCAAACCTTCAGTTATTAAATTTTAACTGTTTACCAGGAAAAAGATAACCACCCCTCTGATTTCTTAAAATGTTCAATGAAAAACTG
>NW_004526637.1:5579-6675 GCF_000260255.1 Octodon degus
AGTTTGAGACAATACCCAGTGGCCATGGAAGATAAAGAGATTAAACCTCACATTTAAGAGATCTCTGTTAATAGACCTACAAAATGTTCTGACTAGTGTTTTTTATAATTACAAACTTCAAAAGGTTATTGTACTCCAGATCTGTTAAATGATTAGTGTATCCTGTTGATATTATTATTTGTTTGTTTCTTTGGTTCTGTTTTTCCCCCAGTCCCCCTCTCTATACTGGTACTCCAGTAATCTATGACCTGTCCCAATTTATAAATACCACCCATGCACTTGTTTCATATCACATAGGTATGTCTTGTCTAATGGTCTCTATTCCTCTTTATGTCAACTCCAACTTACTTTCTCCAACTAATCAATTGCTTGAGGCTCCAAATGGAACCTGGTTTGCCTGCCTACATGAAAGAATTGCTCCCTGTCCTCCCTCTCTGAAGTAGTCCTCCAAAATAGATGAGGCCTGGACCTCCTCTTCCTTAAAGAAGGTGGACTATGTGCAGCCTTAAGGGAAGAGTGCTAATTTTGTACAGACCATTCAGGGGTGGTCAAAGAGTCCATGACCAAACTGAGGAAGTGCTTACAACAGAGACAAAAAGAGTAAGAAGCTCAACTAGGATGGTTTAAATCTTGGTTTAATCATTCCCCATGATTGACAACCTTGTTGACTGCCTTGGCGGGACCACTAATACTTCTGCTCCTCGCAGTGACTATTGGGCCCTGTATAATTAATAGAGTCATAGATTTCATTCGCAACCAAATAGGTAATGTCAAACTGATGATTATTTGACAACAATATGAGGCCCTAACCACCAACAACTCAGATCTCTAAGATTAGAGATTTCCAACACAAAAAGGGGGGCATGTAAGGCCCAAATGGTTTTTAAAGTTCAAACTCCAGTCAAAAGAGACCACCCACCGGCTCCTGACCATAGGGCTTGAGTAACCCATGTTCCAGAAACTCCAGGTGGAGTTATAAAACCTTAGGCCACACTTGAAGGAACAATGCCTCCAGGCTTAGGACATTCTTGTGAAATAGGTTACAATGTTCAGTTAAACCCACCCATTCTCGAAATACCGCTGGAACCACAGAGTT
>NW_004526638.1:0-625 GCF_000260255.1 Octodon degus
CATGCCAGCCAGCCCCGCCCCCTGGTGGGCTGAGCTGGCCACACACACACACACACACACACACACACACAAATAAATAAAAATTAAAAAAAAAAGATGCAGTATAAGTAAAGCTACACGAGACCAACAAGCACAATCAAACATTCTTTTCTTTCTCCCAGATATACAGAAGTCTTGACATTGGAGCATAAGCTACAGATCAATAGCAAATACTGTCCCAGGATTTTCATAAATACCCTCCCAAATGAGGCAGCCAGTGATGCTACTCCAAGGGTGATTCCTCCTCCTGCACACCGCATCCTCCCCTCTCTCAGGCTGCTGAAGGCGTCTGAATATCCCTTGGGGCTAGAAGTGGAGCTTTCTTACCTTTACCTATAAGACTCTCCCTGTTTTAGTTTTCTTTTTCCAGGTTAGTTTAATGTCTTTGTTGTTTAGCAGAACTGATTTCTGTATCTGTCAGCATTACTCATACATAAAGGACTGCTCCTCTTCGGGTTTGAGAGGGTCCTGCACTTCACCCATTTCTAATTTGTTCAGAGCAGTTATAAGATTTGGTGAAGCCATAGTTGATTTGCACATGCAGGCTACCAGGAGGCCATGTCTAGAGGGCAGGGAGAGAGAGAGA
>NW_004526638.1:1100-3948 GCF_000260255.1 Octodon degus
TGGTTGAGACCAATAACATAATAACTGGCATAGGAAGATGAGACCAGGCTCATTCCAATTGGACCTCTGGCCTTGTGACCTTTCACTGTGAGGCAGGGAACACAGCATGAGCGCATGTGAGAGAACTTGTGTTGTTTGACAAAATCTGCTGGCTGGTTTTTCTTGAATTTTGATTCTGGAGATAAACCCGATACCTTATGAAATGGAGGCAAATGCTATTGCACTGAGCTACTTACCCAGCAACTTGAATATAACTTAGGGGAGGAGCTATGCAGTTTGACAAAAGCTCTTATTGCTTAGAGGTCTGTGACAGCAGGGAACGTAATAGATTTTTATGTGACGCAAAGGTAAGTTGATCCTTGGTTATGCAAAGGAACATAATGAAGAGTCGGCACTGTCTGCTCAAAGACTCAGAAAGGGCCTGGAAGTCTTAGAAATTTCTGGATCCTTTCCACCTGCTCAGTAGTTTCTAAATAAATCAACATTGCAGCATTCAGACAAGAAAGGCAAGGTAACGTAAATGTGTCCATATTTAAAAAAAAAATGGTTTACTGCTTAGGTCTGGGAAAATGCATCCTCATAGACTTGAGGAATCAAATATTTTAAAAATACATTTTAAGGATAAAAATCACATTAAATTATTGGTTCTTGCTTTTTTATTGCAAGAGTTTAAATTGTCTCTTGGTTTAGATCCTCCTTTATAATGTATGAATCAAGTATAAGTAATATATTACTATGAAAAATAAGTTTTATATTCTAAAATCTTCTATGAACTAGAATATATTCAGGTTTTTGGTTGGGGAATGCCCTTAGTTATTAATTAAATATATGATTAATCAAGTTTGAGTTTAAAGCTGAAAACTAATAGCATGCAATAAAACAAATACATATCAAGTTGTTATTTATTAAAAGTTGATTTGGAAGAAGATCTTGCCTTATTTTCTGGCATTGCAGGTCCAAACCACACTATAATTGCAATGATTGATAAATTCATCATTAACCTCAGAATTAGTTTTCTTGTTCATGGAATAAGGCTTCCAAACTTCTTTATAAAGTGTTATTATTCCAAACAGCAGCCACTGTTTTAGCAGTCTCCAGGCCAAAACAATAAGTGAAAGAAAACCATTTTGCAAGGAGGAATAAAACTATACGACAAGCACTAAAGAAAAGAAACACCAAAGACTTAACATTCTACATTAATGTTGGATGCGGATATTCAAGTTTAATAGTATTAAGAACATGGCATTTCAGGAAAGAAACACAACAGAGGCAACATTTAGAAATTAGCCTCCTCACCCTGACTTCCACATGTAACATACAGAATATGACACATACACTCTCAAACTGCCTCAATTAACTACAGCCTGGCAATGTGGAAATATAACACAGAAAGAAACAGTTTTTCTACCTGTAATCTTCATTTGCTTCATTTGTAGACATGGAATATACTTTGCTTACAATTGAAAATGCTTTCCAGAGGTTTTCTGATGTCTCAACTTCAGCTATTAAAGCTTCAATTACTAAAATTAATTGATTTCAAAATTCTTTAAGTTTTAAATAAAATGCTATAAATTCTCAGGAAGTTACGAAGGTCACATAGAGTGGTTCTGGGAACCCCCCACCCATTTTCTCCTAATATCAAGTCAGGAAATTGAAATAGGAACTATTATGCAAATAGCTCTATGTCACTTTGTCTAGTCTACATTCATGTAACTACCTCTGTAATAAAGATAGAAAATTATCTCATCACAAGCAATTTTCCCCTTGCTAGTCCTGTATGGACACACCTAGCTTCCACTCCTCATCCCTATAACCCCTGACACTGTTGATTATTCGTATGATTCCATTTCAAGCATACTATTATGGTTCACCCTGGCAAAGCGCTCCCAAGGCTTCAGGCGTTCATAGGCGTGACTCTCAGAAAGCGCATGATTAGTGAGGACTTTATAGCAGGGCTGCTCTTAGGAAGTGAGGTCCAGTGGGAAGAGGTGGATCACTGGGGCATCACTTAGACAGGTACGCTTATCTCCCCCTGTCTTCTTATCTCTCTGCTTCCTAGCCATCATGCAGCGAGAAGCTCTGTCTCCCTGTCTCTGTCTCTCTTTGTCTCTCTGTCTCTGTCTCTGTCTCTCTCTCTCTGTATTTAGTACAGAGTCTACAGGGTCTATAGGATCTCACTATGTAGATCGGACTCATAGTGATCCTCCTATTTTTCAGCCTCCCATGCGCTGGGATTACAGGTGCGTGCCACCACGCCCAGTCTCAATCACTGTCTCAGCGCACCCTGGGGTGGGACTGGCATAGCACACCAGGGATCAAACCCCGGCCGCTGCGCTCTGCCCAAGCAGGCACTTCAGTCTGCTGAGCTGCCTGGCTGGCCCTGAGAAGCTTTCTCCAGCTAGCACTGTCTTGGAACCAGCCAACTATGGACTGAAACCTCCAGAGCCATGAGCCCAAATGAACCTCTGTGCCTGTAAGTGGTGGGTGTGGGTGACTGTTGCACTTGGACAGTATGTAGCCTTCAGTGAGGGGCTCTTTTCCCTGTTCAGTGTAGTGCTCTATGGATGCGGTTATGCCTGTGACATTCATCAACAGTGTTCCCCTTCCTGTTGCCGACTAAGGGATTATTTATTCTAATAATATTTCTTGGTTGATCTACATTTGGATTCCTGGCATAGTTTCTTCATCTAATGAGGCAGAGGAAACTTTTCTAGAAATCACTAGCATCTTAGAGGAGTTCAGTAGGCATTAGAAAGTAAATCCTTTGGGGAAATGGAGATATGTTTTAAAACCTTACATTTGGGCCAAACAGACAGCTCAGTGGTCTAAAGTGCCTACTAAGGCAGGC
>NW_004526638.1:4632-5748 GCF_000260255.1 Octodon degus
AATAACTAATAATTAATTAGTTGATAAGGTAATTTAAAATAATGAATAGAAATATTAATTGGGTAAAGCTTGACTTTTCAAAATGTAGTTCATGGGAGACATGTTAGCAATTGTACCAAGACCTACCGCCTGGGGGCGGTATATCCCAGTGTACTTCATTCCAGTTGGTTAAGGGGTTGTGGGTGAGGGTGGAAGAAAATGTCAGAGGACTTAATTAATTGCGGTTGACTAGGTTGCTTCCACCAGTAATTTCATGAAAGACAATGAAGACATATTATATTTGAGTGAAGAAAAAAAAATTTGTAACTCTTCTGACCTAAATTGCTGTTCGAAGTTCTAAAGTTTACCAGAGAGGCAAGTCTGAAAATGTCCTAAGGAAAATCATCAGCTTGTTGACTCATTGAAGTTAGAACCAATAGCAGCTTTGTCACAGAGTTCTTCCATCCCACATTCCCTAAGCTGTAGGGGTGGTGCTGCCACGTCAGACTACAGCACGGGAAGGGTAGGATAGGGTAGAGTTCCTGCTTCCCTAGTGGCTTCCCCTGAGCTAGCAGAATGCGTAAGGTTTACTGTAGTCTGTGGGCAAAATAGACAGATTCCAAATTAGGGGACTCCAGTTACAGCCGGGACTAGAGAAATTACACTGAAATGGTGACGCAGAAAGGCACAGCCCGGGCAAAGGCAGTAATCTCTGTTCTGCGTCCTTCCTGGGCTTCTAGAGTTTAGCAGCCAGGTGTTTGTCAGAATGGGAGAGTGGAGACTCTGACTAGCCCCAGAAACAAGTTCCAAAAGTATCAGCAACAGGGGCTCTGGGATGAAGTGGCCCAGCCTGCTCACTCGGCACTAACATGATGACCACTGATGCGCTCACCTACACACCTAACATATCCACTCTTTACCTCCCATCCTAAATGAGAAGAGTGAAGCAAGGCTACTGGGCAGATGAAGAGAGCTTCTCAAAGCCTAAACAAATGAAGGTGGGGAGAACTTGGAAGGAATATAGACTACCCAGAGGGCAGACTTAAAAATATCAGCACAAATATCCACAGAGAGCTGTGTAAGACCTTACGTGAAATTATTACAGATGCTATTAAAGGCAAACAGAAAACAAAGAAC
>NW_004526639.1:0-2747 GCF_000260255.1 Octodon degus
CTTTTCTTTAAAAATATTTCTGAGACAGAGTTTCGCTATGCAGCTCAGGCTGGCCTTGAGTGTGTGTAGGGATTACTTGATCCCTACTTGATCTAAAGGACTTAGCACTTGCAAAGTTGTCTTAGATGGCTGCAGTACTACCCAATTATAATATATATATAGTCTCAGACAGGCTGGTTTCAAACTTGCAATTGTCCTCCAGCCTCATTCTCCCAAGTGCTGGGATTACAGGTGTGTGCCACCAGGCCTGGCCTGGTTTTTCTAATAAATTTAAAAATTATAAGAAATATAGATTTAAAACATTTATAAAAGAACTATAGAAAATGTAATCAAAGGGAATACACAGTATCATGTCAATGTCTGGACATGGGTAACCTCAGCATTTTGGTGTGCAGTCTTTTTTGTCTTTAGCTGTGCATCACTTACTTTAATGTAGTTAATATTTTATTTTAAATGTCCAACCAAATTGTGAAAGTCAGAATTTGGCTATAATATGTACCATTTTAGCTTTTGTTTACTCTGTAAAATTTCTTATGACATAATTCCATCAGTAATGAATAACTAAAATTCTGCTTAGATATTTCTCTGAATCATTCTAAAACAGAGACACGTGAGGAGAGCTGGACATTTAAATGCAAGAAGTGTCCACTGGGGGAACTACTTTCCCTCTGCACTTTGATGAAGGTATCCATTGTCATGCATAATCAGGCGGACTTCCTGTGGAGGAAGGTATCATTAGAAGGCTAGGGCTCAATTGGTAGATAAAGCAACCCCTTGCTACTGCTTGACTGGAATCCACTTAAGACAGCAGACATTTTTTCACACATCAGATAACAACTGCTTGTGATTAAATATAAATAAATAAAAGCTTTACATAATAAGTACTAGTATTAAACTTTAACCTGTAAAAAAACATTGATTAAGTTTGAAGCAAAACTGGTGCCTCAAGATTTTGCAATCTTGTAAGATCTTTAGATTTTAGAGCTAGGTGTGGGAGAGCTTCCTGGTGCCTCTGTGCCCCCTGGACCCCAGCGGACCCAGCCCAGGCCCTGCCTCTGAATGATAACTTCCACTGTGCTCTCTGGACCCCTCCAGACCCAAACCAAGCCCAGGCCTGGCGAGTGTGTGGGAGAGCTTCCATGCTTCCCTTTGCGTGCTGGATTCCCCCGACCGAACTCAGGCCTACTTGTGAGTGAACCCTTCTGTCCTGCTTTTTGGACCCCTGCAGACCCAGTCCAGGCCTGGCTTATAGGCCTGGGGTGAAGCTCTGCAGCTGAGATCCCTGCAGAGAGGATAGGGGCCAGAATCACCCTGCTAATCCAGGAGCAGAGCATCTTGCCAGAGGGGCACAATAGGTGCACTTCCAAGGGCTGCAGCAGGAAGAAGCTGAGCACAGCAGCCAGACCCAAGCTAGGCACAGCTGGATGAACTCAAACTTCATAGATCTGCACCCGAATTTCAGTAGGTGTTAAGGTTATAACTGCACCAAAGCTCTATACCAAAGGTCAGAGGACAGTGCTATAGCAAAGAGAAGAAGCAAAATGCAATCAAAGGCCTTGAGCCCACCCAGAAGAAGTGCAGAAGACACTAGCATAGAAGAAAGTGGGAATCACACAGCTGAAATGTCTGAATTAATAGCATCTAAAGTAAAGAAATAACTGTACAAAGGTAAAGAGGAACTCAGATGAGAAATAACCTCAAATTAAAAAAAAATCTCTGAAGTAATAGTATCTGAAGTAAAGAATCAAATTCAGAAATTATAGAGACAATCAGATAAGAAATGAACTCTGAAGTAAAAAAAAAGGAAATTATAATGAAAGAATTAATCACTGATTCTCAAGAAGACACTGATTAAAAAATAGAAGAGATTAGAAAAACGATGGAATCCTTCAATGACCAATATAGGAAAGAAATAGATCGCATGAAGCGGAGTCAAAGAGATATAGGGGAACTTAAAAATCTCAATCACAAGCTTGTAAAACCATTTGAGTGAAAGTGAAGATAGAGTTTCAGGTCTTAAAGATGCCATTGCAGCTAGCAAAAAGGTAAGAAAAAATATCTTAAAAACAACTAGGATGCACAAAAAAATAATTCATCACCTGAAACACGATGCAAAGATGAACAACATGAGACAATAGGTATCAATGAGAAAGAAGGAGTCAGTAAAATTGATATAAAAAGAATGTGGGCAGAAGTAATAGCAGAAAACTTCCCAAATATGGGCAAACAATCTGACATTCAGGTAACCGAAGCATGTAGAACTCCAAATAACATCAACCCACTTACAAACACACCCAGACAAAAACACAAAGCAAAATTAGAGAAACAATACTTTTTACAATAGCACTGCAAAAATGAAATACCTTGGAATTATTCTAACTAAAGAAGTCAAAAATCTATTCAAGGAAAATTACAGTACTATCAAAAAAGAGACCATAGAGGATTTCAGAAAATGGAAAGATATTGCCTGCTTCTCGATAGGAAGACCCAACGTTGTGAAGATGGCCATACTCCCAAAATTGTTGTACAAATTTAATGCAATCCCTATCAAATTACCACCAACATACCTCACAGACCTAGAGAAATTGTTCCTAAAATTTATTTGGAACCAGAAAAGATCTAGAATAGCAAAGGCAATCCTGGGCAACAAAGACAAGGCAGGAGGCATTACAATTCCTGACTTGAAATTATACTACAAGGCTACTGTAATAAAATCAGCATGGTACTGGCAACAAAATAGACCTGAG
>NW_004526639.1:3947-5796 GCF_000260255.1 Octodon degus
AGAACTTACGTGTTAAACAACAAAGAGAGGGCAAGGAGAAAAGCTAGGAAGCATGACGGGGGTAAAACCATACATTTACCAGCACAAGATAGTTAAGGCAATGATCCTGTGAATCTTTAGCAGGTTTTTGAAACTAGTAGTTAATTGGTAAGTATAAGTATATATGCTGATACCTGTGAACTAAGCAACTGCACTGAATAGCAATGTGTATTACTAGTGTCATGCTTGGAATGCCTGTCATTCTGGTCTTCTACATACGTACTGCTTATCATGTCATATCAGTTACTGCTATACTGTCTCTGAAGTAAACATTTACTTAAAAAAAGGGTAATAAATGAAAACAAGAGACAAGAAAGTAATGTCATAGGACCGTCCTGCTACAATGCTGTATATGGTTAGATTTCTAAATTTCCATGTAAAAATATGTAATTTTTTATTCCAATTTTTAAAATTTTATTTATTTATTTTTTTCTTCACATTCTGTAGGGATTTGAAGTTTAACATATCAATACTTGATAGAAAATACCTGTTGATAACATAATATAATATGATTGATAACATATCAATAACATAATATGATTGATAACATATCAATACTTGATAGAAAATACCTGTTCCATGTTATGTCTAAAACGTTTGATATTCAGACAGACAGTGAGGTTAAATTCAACTGCGTATGTATGTTGTAGGGTGATAATATCATTAAGCTTCTCTTCTGGAGGGTTAACAACTTAAGCTTGCAGACCAAAAATTAGAGAAAAAGAAGGGTTGAAAAGACAGCCAACATTTTGATCCAGCCTTTCAAGGTCAGTGAGGGCTCAAGACATAAGAGAACTGTACTACAACATCCTGTAACTCAGCAGTGTCCCAAATTTTCTGATCAAGGAGATTATGGGGCCACAGAGGAAAGTGATCAACTATGTAGAGTGTGCCTAAGGAGAGTCACATGGAGAGAAAACATTCTCTCAACCTTTCACAGAGAGCAAATTGGTGAAGCAATGGCTATGACTCATCCACATGCCTGATACTGACAATGGATTTACAAACTGTGTTACAGGGTTTCAGGGTAAATTATGAGGGGATTTGAGTGACGTTATCAGATATAGAAGTTACATTTCTTGTTATATAGGTCTTGCTTTATCTTGGTCTTAACCATCCAGCAGAATACTTTAATAAGGAAGTATGAAAAGTAAAGCCATATTAATATGCTGAGCTGTAAAGGGCTCAAATCAACAACTTCTGACATTGCCAGTCCTATGGATAAGCCATTACTATTATGGACTGCTGGACCGTATTGAATTATTTTGCTGAATTCAAACACCTATTATATTTAAATGAAAATAGAATACCCATCTTTGACAAAACTAAACCAAAAAGGGGATACAAATGAAGGACTATTTTGTATTTGTATATACAAAATAGGAAAGCTATATAGCTACTTTCTCTTAATTCAATGGGAAAAACAATTTGTACTAATAGTGTTTGGACAAGATGTCATGTCTGCATCTTGTACTATGAATAACCACTATGAAGACAATATGCGATGTATTAATTATTGAAACTGTCCTATTAATCAGTTTTGAAACTGTCTCATTGCTATTTATTTCTCAACAAGATTAATAATAATAATAAAAGAACTAAAAGTATCTTCTAGTTCTGCTTCCTCATTATTCACATAAGGAAACTAGGCCCAAGAAAAATTAGAATACCAAAAGATACACTAGTAATAATAGTGCTTGTATCAGTGGAGGTAGAAATGTGTGTGGCTACTAAAGACCCTGTCACAGTGGTGACAGCATTTGCACGCTGATGAAGCTGTTATTTCACTTGTGGAGGTAGCTGCAGGCAT
>NW_004526640.1:0-566 GCF_000260255.1 Octodon degus
GATATATAGTTGCATTCTCTTAATGAATAGAATGATTTGTTCTAATGGTGTTTGTAAATAGGATCTCAAGTCCGCATCTTGTACAGCAATTAACAGCTGAGAAGAATATTTGCAGTGTTTTATTTGTTGAAGCTGTACTTCTGATTTGATTTGAAACTGTCTCATTGATGTTCATCAATAAAATTTTGAAAAAAAAGACGCATTGTCATTAATCCACCCAGAAAATATTTCTTCCTGACTTGAAACATACCTATCTTATGATTCTTGCCACTTTCGGAAGAACTTCTGGGAGTTCTCTTTCATCAGTGTCTTTAGTTTTTCTGTAGTGGATGTCATGATGCTCTAAAGTGACACATATGATAGCCATTCTTTCTGGGGTGAGATGGTATCTCAGTGTTGTTTTGTGACAAAAAATCTACAAACTTCAGTACAGGGTTTTAGGGTAAATCCTGATGGGATTTGTATAACCTTGTCAGATACAAAAGTTACATTTCTTAATACATAGGTCTTCATTGATCTTGGTCTTAACCATTCAGCAGAAAAGTATAAAAGTGAGGTATAAAAAG
>NW_004526640.1:1326-2408 GCF_000260255.1 Octodon degus
TAACTTTTGTGTCTGGCACGGTCAGTCAAGTCACCTCAGGACTTATCTTGAAACCCTGTACCTCAATTTGTAGATCCTTTGTCAGTGTCAGCCATGTGGATGAGTCACGGCCATTGCTTGACCAATTTGCTCTCTCAGAAAACCAGAGATAATGTTTGTCTCCGTGTGACCCTTTTTAGGCACACACTACATCATTGATCACATTCCTCTGTGGCCTCCTAATCTCCTTGATCAGAAAATTTGGGGCACAACTGAGTTACATGATGTTACAGTACAAGTTCTTCTATGTCCTGAGTCCTCACTGACCTTGAAAGGCTAAGGCCAAAATGCTGGCTGTCCTTGAAGACCTTCTTTTTCTCTAATTTTTAGCCTGCAAACTTAAGTTGTTCACCCTTGAGAAGAAAAGTTTATTATTGCCCTACAACACATGCAGGTGGATTTAGCCTCACTATCTCTGAATATCAAACATCTTAGGCATAAGATTGAACATTTAAAAAAACCCAAAAAACAAAAACCATTTACTTGAGATACAGTCTTGCCATGTTTGGTATGTTATGACAAGCAGTACATATTTAGAAGACCAGAATGACAGGCATTCCAAGCATGGGCCCACTATTACCCATTGCTATCTTCTCACCTACAATATTTAAATGACAATGGAATACCCATCTCTGACAAAACTAAACAAAAAAGGGGATAAAAATGAAGAACCATTTTGTATTTTTATATACAAAATACAAGATAGGTAGGATAGATATGCAACTACTTTCTCTTAACTCAATGAGAAGAAAGGTTTGTACTAATAGTATTTGGGCAGGATATCATGTCTGCATCTTGTACTATGAAGACAATAATATGCAATGTATTAATTATTGTAACTGTCTTATTAACCTGTTTTGAAACTGTGTCATTACTATTTGTTTCTCAATGTAATTAATAAAAAAATAAAGTGATGCATAGCAATTACCATTCACGGTCTTATCGACTGAGGAAGAGCCAGAAATTCCTGCGGCATCAGATCTGGTGAATATGGAAGATATATTGCTATACTGCTGTGGTATTATTTGACAGAAACCACCATA
>NW_004526640.1:3588-5617 GCF_000260255.1 Octodon degus
CCTGTCTCCACCTTCCAAGTGCTGAACAACTGATGTATGCCATCATGCCCAGTTAGCTTGTTTTTATTTTAATAAAAAAGTCCATGTAATGTTAAACTTGCTAGTGTTAGGACTCCTTCAGACTTTTAAGGTACATATTGAGTTTACAGTTTCTGTTAGTAGAGGAGAATGATTCACATCAGATTTCCATCACCATTTTATCCAGTTATGTGAAATAGTTGAAAAATATAGTAACAGAACAAGGTTATAGGAGGTTTATATAATGATCTATTCTAAATATATAGGATTTTTCAGCAGTCATTTGTGATTTTTAATTTAGGTGTATGTGTTCTGATAGTAATTTTAACGCATAAGTATTTGCCTTGTGAGTGCCGTAATTAGTTTTAATGTATTCCATATTTACAAGACAAGACACATATAATCATTTAGTATGCATTAGATAATGCTTGCCAGTTTTGTTATTCAAATCTATTTTCTTAATAATTTTTATTGTATTCAACTTTTCCTTTCTTAAAGAGGAGTAAACTCTTGCTTATGCATATATTGAAATCTTTCTCTTTCGTTTTCATTTAAATTCAAGAAATAGCAATATATCTAGGTGTTCACAAGACAACTGTAATATATGCTTGGTAAAGTCCTTAGTCATTCTGCAGTATCTATTTTTAGCATCCCATATACTTTTGCATTTTAAATTTAATTTTGCCTGTTTACTCTATGTCTTCTTTGGTTAATAGTTAAGCATTTGTATTGCTCATTCATAGTCTTTCATTTTCAAAGTCTATTAAGTACTATGTATATTACTGGATTTTTCTTTCAAACAAAATAATTTCAATCTTCCTAAAAATAATTTTTAGTGAAGTCATGGATTTACAAAACTGTTGTGAAGACTGTTGATCTTCCCATAAATTTTCATATCCAATTTTTACAATAATAGACATCTTATACCAACATAGAATATCTGGTTCAATTAATCAACCATAACAATGCATTTTAATCAAGTAATATCTAGTTTGTTCAGATTTATTTAGTCCTTAAACTGTTGTATTTTTATTCCAAGATTCCACATTATGCTTTACAGTGGTACCTTGGTTCGCAAACTTAATTTGTGTCAGGATTCTGGAAAAGATGACCCCAGTCAGGTTACTCACCCAGTGTGGAGTTTGTGAACCAAATTAAAATTGTATTGAGCACTTCTATTGTGAGTGGAACTGTTTACATAGAGAAGTCCAAGAGCTGAGGTACTACTTATTTTATATTCTGCATCTCTTTTGGCTCTTCAGGGCTGCAACTTTTCTCATATTTTTTTTTCTCTTTTTATGACCTTGGTAACTTTGAGAAGCATTGATCAGGTACTTTGTGGAATGTACCTCATTTGTGTTTTCTCTGTGATTAGACTGGGGCAATTGAATTTTAGATGGAGATGCCAGAGGAAAGATGAAATTTTAATTGCATCATATAAAGGTTATATATCAAGTCTGCCACCAAATGACTTCTCATTGTGTCAGATGCAGTTACCTGGCTGAAGTAGTGTCCGCCCTATTTCACCTTTATAGAGTTGCTGTTTGTTTGATCTTCCAACTTGCATACTGTAGGCATGGCTAGACAGTCCTGAATTACACTCACTTCTATGCAGAGAATTCAGTTTTATTTGTGCTAGATCAGCAACAATTTCCCAGAATTTCTCATAAGTATTTCTCTGTCTATTAAAAGAAATGCTAGATGATAACTGAAAAGAAGTTCACCCTATCCTTCATGAAAAAGAAATATAAGATCATTTAAAGGATGCCATTACTTCTTTGTTACATACAGGTAAAAAAAGTCATAGTATTTACTAAAGCATACACACTGACACCACAAATAAGAACTATCAATTGTCCAGAAATGTATTTGAGAAATATTTATAATACATGAGAAAAGCAATATAATGACATAAATCTTTCTGAATGGTACATGCCACGATTCTGATTTTTTTTTCTCCGAATGCCTTCAGGGCAGGTTTGGCTGGCTGGAGTGTTGTGGGGATCGGATC
>NW_004526641.1:0-969 GCF_000260255.1 Octodon degus
GAACTCAGGGCCTTATGCTTGCCAGGCCAGTGCTAATGTCACTGAGCTACCTCCCCAGTCCTACTCGCTTATCTTGGAATGAAATATAATACCAAATATATTAAATCAGTTTCACATAAAAGCATATTACATAAATAGAAACATAGCCCTAAGGTAAAAGGGAGGGAAAATCCCAATATATTCATTCATTTTCACCTATTTCAGACTTATGGTGGCTGTAACTGTGCTCTTTGACTTGGAAATATGCAAATAAAAAGCAATAAAACAAAATTTATTTTTTCTTTGTAAAACAGACTATTATTCTGCTTCAAACAATCAATTTAATATTCATGAAATGAACTGGAATTTTGGTATGGAGTGTAACTTAATATCCAGAATGACAATATTTCTAAACCAAACTAGAAATTTTGACTGGGATAAAATTACTTTGTACAAGGTAAATTTAACCGGGCATTCTACAACTATAAAGTTCTGGTAAGCTTAAGGCATTTATAAGAAATTCCGGCACCGAAGGCAATTGATACTGACTGCACTTCTCAGAACAATTCCAGCATGAAATCATTGGTGTAGAAGCAGGTATGTACAAATTGAAATGGATGATCTATTATAAAACATTTAGATGAAGGCTTTGTTTTATAAATAAATTGAAGCTAAGATTATAGGCATGTAAGCATTACAGGGTAAATATCACCCAGTAGCATAGTTGTAAACTCCTTGACACACCAAGTCTCTTATAAACTCCAGTAACGCATACTTGCACCAGGCCTGGGCCTAGTAAGATGTTCTACTCCACCAAGATGAATATAGGAGCAAACAGCACAATAACTTTTGTGTGAATATGTGACACACAGTAGGTGAAACACTCTCTGAAAGAAAGAATGGAAGACAAGGAGAAGGGGAAGAGGGAGAAAAGGAAAAAAGGAAGGAAGGAAGGAAGGAAGGAAGGAAGGAAGGAAGGAAGGAAGGAAG
>NW_004526641.1:2746-3761 GCF_000260255.1 Octodon degus
CAAAGATAAGGTGGCGGAGTGTGTTCAGAGGGACTTCAGCATCTTCTAAACTATTCCCTTGATCCTCAGGTCTATTTTATTGCCAGTACCATACTGACTGAACTGTTTTGGAATATTTTGCTGAGTTAAAACACCTATAATATTCAAATAACAAAACTAAACAAAAAAGGGAATATATAAATGAAAGCCTATTTTGTGTCTGTGTATACAAAATGGTTAGGATAGATATACAGTTACATTCTCTTAATAAATACAGATTTGTTGCAATAGTGTTTGTAAAGAGGAGATCATGTCTGCATCTTGTACAGCAAATGACCACTAGTAAGACAGTATGTAATGTGTTAATTATTGAAACTGCCCTACCAATTTGATTTGAAATAGTCTTATAGCTATTTGTCTCTCAATAAAATTATGGGAGAAAAAAAAAGACAAGAAACCTTAAAAAAATGTAAAATGTGTGTCATTCAGCATACGTCTTGAAATGACAACAGAAGCATTGTTAGTGTTTTGGGGAAATCCAGTGGATGTGTTTTTGAGTCTGAGAAATCACAGTTATGGAACAAATGAAAAATGGGGATTCATTGTGCCACTTTGAAGTATTTCAACAATGACCAGGTTGTTGGACAGGAATTCTGGCTTAACCAAGTGCTGTCATCTTTCTTTTTATTTTTATGTGTATATACATTGAAAAGCATTAAAAATCTAAAACAAAGTTTCCACAAGAAAAGATAGTTGTTCATGTTTTGTTGAGCTGTGGGGGACTCATGTCAATAATTTCTGACATTGCCAGTTAAACAGAAGACCTAATGCTATTATGGGTTACTGGACTCTTTTAGAATATTTTGCTGAGTTTACACACCTATAATATTCAATAACAGAACTTAGAAAAAATGAGGTATACCGATGAATGTCCATTTTGTATTTGTGTATTCCCAGTGGTTAGGATAGATATATAGTTGCATTCTCTTAATGAATAGAATGATTTGTTCTAATGGTGTTTGTAAATAGGATCACA
>NW_004526641.1:5856-6317 GCF_000260255.1 Octodon degus
GAAACCCAGGGCCCAACCAGAACAAGTGCGGAGGACACTAGCTCAGCTCAAATACATGAATTAATAGCGTCGATAGTAAATAAGCAACAGCAGAATGATATAGAGGAAATCAGAGTGCAAGTCTTTCTGAAAATTAAAAAAAGAAGTCTCAGAACTCATAGCATCTGAAGTAAAGAATCAACTACAGAAACATAGGAAAGAAACACAATTTGAAAAAAAAAACACTGCAGTAAAAGAATTTATAACTGCTTCTAAAGAAGATATTAAGAAAATAAAATAGAGGAGATTAGAAAAATAACGGATTCCTTAAATGAGCAATACAGGAAAGAAATAGATCACATGAAGCAGAGTCAAAGAGACATAGAGGAAATTAAAATATCAATCACAAGCTTGCAAAACCATTTAAGTAAATGTGAAGAGAGAGTTTCAGATCAAGAAGATGCTAATGCAGGTAGTGAAAA
>NW_004526641.1:6417-6860 GCF_000260255.1 Octodon degus
GCTCAAATACATGAATTAATAGCGTCGATAGTAAATAAGCAACAGCAGAAGGATATAGAGGAAATCAGAGCGCAAGTCTTTTTGAAAATAAAAAAAAGAAGTCTCAGAACTCATAGCATCTGAAGTAAAGAATCAACTACAGAAACATAGGAAGGAAACACAATTTGAAAAAAAAAACACTGCAGTAAAAGAATTTATAACTGCTTCTAAAGAAGATATTAATAAAATAAAATAGAGGAGATTAGAAAAATAACGGATTCCTTAAATGAGCAATACAGGAAAGAAATAGATCACATGAAGCAGAGTCAAAGAGATATAGAGGAAATTAAAATATCAATCACAAGCTTGCAAAACCATTTAAGTAAATGTGAAGAGAGAGTTTCAGATCATGAAGATGCTAATGCAGCTAGTGAAAAAGTAAGAAAGGATCTCTTAAAAACAAC
>NW_004526642.1:0-1502 GCF_000260255.1 Octodon degus
AGGGGATGGAGATGGAGGAGGAGATGGAGAGACACGGAAAGAGGCAGAGACAGAGAGACAGACAGAGACGGAGAGAAAGCATGTTTTCAGGTTGTGTGTGGAGAAGACCCTCTGCCAACTCTGTCGCCCAGGGGAGACTTGGGCCGTGTAGAGCCCGGGCTGTCCGTGTGACAAGCCCAAGTGTCGGGAGAGGCTGTTAGAACATCAGGCCCTGATGGGGAGGGCAAGCTCCAAATTTTCTCTTCTCTCCAGGTTCATTTCCCAAGTTTTTTTAAGTAAGCTGTCTGTCCAACTAGCTCCAGGGCGTGGGAGTGGGCTCCTCTGAGGGAGCAAGCTGGCCGCCCTGCAGCCCAGCCATCCACTGGAGCAGACACAATGGAGCAGACGCATCCTACTCGTTCTCTGACACCTCTAGATCACCTGCAGCGTGACAGGCGCACACCAGAGATGGCTTGGGCAGGCAGAGCCCTCTCTGGCTGTCTTCAGCATTATCCTTCGGGATCAGAGTGCGAATTCCCCCTCCTCCACCTCCTTGGTGGTCTTCTCTGCCTGAATCCGCTCAGCCTGGCTGTCCCCTCAGAGAAGGGGGAAACAGGGGCATCCCTGAGCTAGGCTCGTGCCCAGGCTGCTTCTCCGGGAGGGCTTCATCTGCACGCGCGCAGAACTAAATAAACCGGGCCTCCACTTCCTGCTTGTTAGCGTGTGCTATTGTCGCCCGGTGCCCAGAGCCGCTGGCCTTTCTGCCAGAGATGCCTGTTTGCGTGTTGTCTGACGCCGCGTGGGACCATGTCTGTGGGGAAGCCACATCCTATCTGCACTCCCAGTCTTGATTCTGGAGGGTTAATGGAAGCTCAGTGTTTTCAAACAAAGGCAATACTGTCATCAGAATCCCGCAGAGGTCTACACTGCTGCCAACCAGTAAATTTCCAAATTTCCCGTTTGTCTTGGAATACTCTTCCAAACTTAACTCCATAACTAAGATTTAAGTTTGGTCTTATCCCCCTCAGACTGGGTACTGCTACCAAAAAAGTAAGGAAAGGGGCAGTTAGGCCCAGCAAGGTGCAGCCCAGAAGTGGAACAAAGCACAACATGCGCCTTTCTCTTCTGGTGCAAAATGCACACAACACAGCAATTCTCTTCAGTGATTTCAGATTTCAAAATACACAACTCAGGAAACTCACAGTGTTGTGCAAGGTGCGTCACTGTCCGGGTCCAGAACTTCTTCAATGCACCATATGCTCTCTTCTTTCTGTGCTGTAAAAGCTAAGACTAAGGGCCGGCTAGATAGCTCAGTGGACTAAAGTGACTGCTTAGGCAGAGCGCAGCGACCAGGGTTCGATCCCCAGCATGCCGTGCCGGCCCCACGCCCAGGGCATGCCGAGACGGTGATTAAGACTGGGCGGTGGCACATGCCTGTAATCCCAGCTCCTGGGAGGCTGAAAACAGGAGCATCATTATGTGTCTGATCTACGTAGTGAGACGCTGTAGAACCTGTACTAAAT
>NW_004526642.1:1972-5018 GCF_000260255.1 Octodon degus
TGCAGTTCAGGCTGGCCTTAAATTCACTTTGTAGTGCAGGCTGGTCTCAAACTCACAGCGACCCTCCTGTCAGCCTCCAGAGTTGTGGCATTACAGGCATGTACCACCACACTCAGCCCTATTTTCTTTATATTTTAGACAGGGTCTCACCATGTAGTCTAGTCTGGCCTTGAATTCAGGACAATCCTCCTGCCTCAGCCTCTAGAGTGCTGGTTTGACAGGCGCAGGCCACCACATCTGGTTTTGGCATTTCAGTCTTTTAAATCTAAATCCCCAAGGGGGGTGTGCAAGTCTTTGAGCAAGGGGTGTGGAGCACTTTCCTAGCAGGCATGAGGCCCTGGGTCCAAGCCCCAGCACTAACAGAAAAAAAATAATACAATGAACAGATTTTGCACAACATAGCCGTGTAGTGGCCACCAAGGGCAGATCTTATGGAGTGGTAGCTCCATTCATGCGTGTTTTATTTCTGGTTATGAAATGTCCCTTCACTCTACAAATGTGTACACACAAAAGCTCAAGCGTTTCATTTTGATCTGATCTGGGAGAGGAGTCTCCGATTTAAGATGAGGGTGGTTCCTGGAACCAGGTGAACTTGAGCCAAATGGTTGTCCAGTTTTGAGAGGTGGGGGGGAGGTGGACGGGAGAGGGAGGCCACACCAGGCCAAGGAGGGGGGTCCAGTGCATAGGACCGGGAGGATCCAGGGCCTGAAATTCTGCGCCAGGTAACAGCAAGGGCTGGCCAGGACACAGGGGCTGCTGGGACACGTGTCCTTTACTTTCCAGGGCCACAAGTTAACTGCCTTTAAAAGAACCAGGGAGACATTTTTCCTGTTAAGTGGCATTGTTCCTCAGCGAGTGGAAGAATGTGGACAATAGTACACACCGCGCGGGCCACAAAGCCCACACTTCCACTCTCAGGTGTTCAGTACTTTATTATGTCTGACAGTGACGTGTGAGTGGGCCTGGGCCACTCTGCTCCTTGCTCCTCTCCTGATGACACTGACAGAGACCTTAAATGCTTCCCGACCTTGCACAGCCATAGCACTTGGCTCCCTTCATTCCGCTTGCCTTATCCTTCTTCCCCTGCCCTCCTTTCCTTTCTTCCTCCTTCCCTCCTTCCCACTGAAGAGCACTAAATTAAAGCCCTGCAGAGGCAGACCCAAGGGACCTCACCTTAGTAAAATTTTTGTCAGAAAACATTCAGAGTCTTTAACTTCCTGAAAAGGGAGATTCTACCATTGTTCTTGGATTTTGAGTGGAGGTCCGGCCGATAGCCAGGGGGACTGTAGCTGTCCCCACACTTTAAGAACTTGATGTCACTCTAGGAGTAGTGGTGGCAGATGAGGGGCTTCATTATTCATGACAGGGAAGCTACACTTCTCTCTGGGACAATGTTACTATTGTCCTTTAGTCTAGGACAGGCATGTGTATTTTTTCCTCTAATGTAAGACTTGCTCATATATGTAATGGTTGTGAATTTTGTACATAAATAAAATAAAAATTTTATTTCTTAAATTCTACCCCTTCACTGGGAGAAGAAAAACTTGTCTAAATAGAGAAAAGGTAACATTTTAGGTAAGATAGATGGAATATTTCTCAGTATCAGGGCTTGGGATTCCAGATGAAAATCCGTGATGTCCCTAGAGGACATCGAGAGCGAGATGGGACGCAAGAGCCCACGCAGGTGCCACACGAAGATTCCAACGGAGAGAAACCTCAAAATTCGTCAATAATGAGAACAGAATACTAAGTCTCTATGTTAGTTAGGATTATTGTTAGATTTTCATGCTTTACAATAATTAAGTAAAGTACAGAATTCTCCAAACAGAGAAATAGAAGTAGGTATCACAGAAAATATTTTTGGGTAGTAAACTGTAGACCTATCAAAAAAAAAAAAAAAAAAAAAAAAACTTGGGCTTGGATTCTTGTTGTAAGCTCAGCCCCGTGTTGCTGTTTGTTCCTTCATCAGAATCGAGTATGCGACCCTTTCTCGAACATCAGCCTTTTCCATCTGTTATACACAAGCCATATAATTTTGTACATAAATAAAACAAAATTTTGCTTCCTAAACTCTTTTTTTTTATTTATGCGTGTGTGTGTGTGTGTGTGTGTGGCCAGCTCAGCCCACCAGGGGGCGGGGCTGGCTGGCATGTGGTGCTGGGGATTGAACCGCAGTCTGGTGCTTTGCTAAGCTTGTTTTTTTTAAATAGGTGCTTTAGACCACTGAGCCATCTCACCAGCCCCCTTGCTTCCTAAACTCTTATTCTGGGATGGAAGTTTACTAAACCCAGAGGCTTTGTGTTTTTAGCACAGAACTTCCCATTCTCAGTTGATAGAGACTTTTTTGGAAATTCCTGAATGTTTACGCAAAGCTGGCAGCAGCCCTCATGAGGTGAAGCGTACCTGTGATGCGTCTACCGGCCGATGGCCACTACAGATGGACACAGCTTTGGCTGAGCAGCCTGTGACTTCATTAATTTTCTTTTCTTTATTTATTTCTATGTATTTAGTACAGGGCCTCCAGGTCTTACTATGTAGATCGGACTCGTAGTGATCCTCCTATTTTCAGCCTCCCAAGTGCTGGGATTACAGGCGCACGCCACCACGCCCAGTCTCAGTGGCTGTCTTAGCCCGCCCCAGCACGGCAGGCTGGGGACCGAACTCCGGCCGCTGCACTTTGCTTACGCAGGCGCTTTAGTCCGCTGAGCTATCTGGCCCGCCCTTCATTAATTTTATGGACAGTTATTCGGGGTACAATTTCTGAGGGCTGCAGGATAGAGTGAGTGAAGCTCGTGAGAGGCCAGCGAGCCTGCGTTGGACTCTGCCTCTGTTTCCCTCTCCTGACCTCTGTTTACCCGCGTGGCTCGCTGGCAGAAGGTGACCTTTCCAACTTCACTGACCGCCGCGGGCTGTAGGCGTTTCACTTTCCATGTGAGCACTGCACACAGAACACGACACACCAAATCCCCATGTGATGGCTCAGATCTGCATGTTCCCCTGAGCCCCACGCGTGCATAGGCAAGGCTTTCCCCTGGGCCCCACGCGT
>NW_004526642.1:5369-5843 GCF_000260255.1 Octodon degus
GGTGTACTTGGGTACTTGTAGCTGACTTGCTGTCTGGAGGTGAGGTCTGCCCAGAAGACAGGTCTCCAGGGTGGCCGCGAAGGGTCTGCCTTCCTCCCCAGCCCTCCTCCATCTCTTTCTCTCCCCTTTCCTCTCCCCCCCCTCTCTGTCTCTGTCTCTCTCTCTCTCTCCTTCCCTCTTCCCTCCCTTCTTCCCCCCCTCTGTCTTTCCCTTCCTCCTTGCCCTTCTATATCTCTCCCTCCCTCCCTCCATCTCTCTCTGTCTCTGTTTCTCCCTCCCTGCTTCCCTCCCTCCCTCCCTCTTTGTCTCTCTCCCTCTCTCCCTCCTTCCCTCCCCCTCTCTCTATCTCTCCCTCCCTCCTTCCTTCTCTCCTTTCTCCCATATCCCTCCCTCCCTTCCTCCCTCCCTCCCTCCTTTTCTCCCTCCCTCTGTCTCTTCCCCTCCTCCCTCTGTCCCTCCCTCCCTTCCTCCCTC
>NW_004526643.1:0-1246 GCF_000260255.1 Octodon degus
ATTAAACAACACCAGCCATCAATGGGTCACAGATGAAATTAAACAAGAAATTCAACAATATCTACAATTCAATGAAAATTCAACCACAACTTACCGGAATTTATAGGATGCGTTGAAAGCAGTTCTCAGAGGGAAATTCATACCTGTGAACTCACACATTAGGAAATAGAATGGGAACAAATAAAAACCTTCATGCTGCATCTCCAACATCTAGAAAAGGAAAAGTAAACCAAACCCAGAGCCGGAAGACAGGAAGAAATCACAAACATTAGAGCAGAAATAAATTCAACTGAGATGAAGATAACAGTTCAAAGAATTAACAAATCAACAAGCTGGTTCTTTGAAAGATTAAATAAAATTCACAAGCCCCTAGTTAATCTCATCAAAAAGAGGAAATAAAAAATTCAAATACAAGCAATAAGGAATGAAAAGGGTGTAATCACTACAGACCCAGTGAAATTCAGAAGATTATCAATAGATACTTTGAGAATCTTTACTCTCAGAGAGTAGAAGACAAAAATGAAATGGATAGATTCCTAGAAATGTACAAATTACCAAAACTGAATCAAGAAGATATAACCCCTCTCAATAACCAAATAACAGCCTATGAAATATAATAAAAAGCCTGCTGACAAAGAAAAGTCCAGATCCTGATGGATTCACAGCTGAATTCTGCAAGAAATTTATGGAAGATATAATCCCTACACTCCTCAAACTCTTCAATGAAATTGAAACAGAAACAGTTCTCCCAAAATCATTCCTGGAAGCAAGTATTATACTGATACTAAAACCAAGGAAAAACAGAACTAAAAAAGAGAACTACAGGCTAATCTCCTTCATGAACATAGATGCAAAATTCCTCAATAAAATCCTAGCAAATGGAATATAGCAAATCATCAAGAAGATCATACACCATGACCAGGTTGGATTCATCCCAGGGATGCAAGGATGGATTCAATATTAGAAAATCTATAAATGTGATACACTATATCAATAGAGCGAAATCTAAAAACCACATAATCATATCAATTGATGCAGAGAAGGCTTCTGACAATGTCCAACACTCATTCATATTCAAAGTCCTACAGAAAACTGGAATAGAAGTCCTCTACTTCGATTTGATAAAAGCCATCTATGACAACCCAAGGGCTAATATAATTCTAAATGGGAAAAACTGAAATCTTTTACTCTCAGATCTGGTAGAAGACAAGGATGTCCTTTATCACCCCTCCTATCTAATATAGTT
>NW_004526643.1:2503-3485 GCF_000260255.1 Octodon degus
GGTGGGCAGAGATGGTGCCCAAGAGCTCGGCGCGGAGTACCCCAGCGGCCCGGGAGGAGGGGGAGGAGGAGGATGAGCTGAGCCGCCGCTGCTGCTGCTTCATGGCCCCGCCAGTGACGGACCTGAGCGAGCTGCGGCGGAGGCCGGACGACATCAAGACCAGGATGGAGCTGCTGATCCTGGAGACCCAGGCCCAGGTGTGTCAGGCGCTGGCCCAGGTGGACGGGGACGCGCGCTTCTCTGTGGACCGCTGGGAGAGGAAGGAAGGAGGCGGTGGCGTCAGCTGTGTGCTCCAGGATGGACGCGTTTTTGAAAAGGCTGGGGTGAACGTCTCTGTTGTTCATGGGAATCTTTCGGAAGAAGCAGCTAAACCAATGAGAAGCAGAGGAAACGCTCTGAAGGCTAAAGATGGTAAATTGCCACTTTCTGCAATGGGTGTGAGTTCTGTGGTCCATCCCAAGAATCCTCATGCTCCCACTATGCATTTCAATTACAGATATTTTGAAGTAGAAGATGTTGATGGTAACAAGCATTGGTGGTTTGGTGGTAGATGTGACCTCACACCAACCTATTTGAATCAAGAAGATGCTGTCCATTTTCCTAAAGGAGGCTTGTGACCCACGTGGTCCAGATCTCTACCCCAAATTTAAAAAATGGTGTGATGACTACTTTTTTATAACCCATCGTGGTGAGCGGAGGGGCATTGGTGGCATCTTTTTCGATGACCTCAACTCTCCATCCAACGAGGAGGTGTTCCGCTTTGTGCAGAGCTGCGCCCAGGCTGTGGTTCCTTCTTATGTTCCCCTTGTAGAAAAGCACCGTGAGGAGACTCATTCACGCCTCAGGAGAAGCTGTGGCAGCTGCTCAGATGAGGACGATATGTAGAATTTAATCTGGTGTATGATCGAGGAACAAAGTTTGGCCTCTTCACTCCAGGTTCCAGGATTGAAAGCATCCTGATGTCTTTACCTCTGACTGCCAG
>NW_004526643.1:4445-5587 GCF_000260255.1 Octodon degus
GAACATCTAAATTGTAATTTTGATTTTTGTGGAATAATTTACTAATGTTGGAATTCTCAGTACCTTTGAAAAATGAAAGCTTATGTCCCTGGATTCTGATACAGTGAATTTTTTATTCCAAACATGTCTACATGAAAGTTTTGACAAAGAACAATCCTAGGATGAGAATTCAGGCAATGTTTTTCATTGGGAAAATAAAATGAGTTCAGATTAGCTACTCTGTAACTTTGGTCTTAAAAGAAAACAGAATTCTTAATGTATGACTTGTTTATTCATATAATAATATGAATGTGTTACTTGATGTATGATTTATTGAAGTTTGTAAGAAACTCCTATTTTTAAGCATTATCCTGAAGTGTGTTGGACATATGTGACTCTATGTGGCTCTTTTAATACTAGAAAAATAGATGAATTCTTCAACTGTTTATAGCAGATCCACTAATAAATTTTATTATGAAATAAGACAAAAAAAATCACTCAAACAAAGGTCTGCTCTCTAGAATTTATAAAAAACTAAAAAAAAAAAAAACCCTAGGGCCCCCAAATTTAAAGGCCCAATCTAGAAATTGGCACCCGAGATGAACACATACTTCTCAGAGGATGAAATTAAAGAAGTTATTAAATATATGAAAAAATGCTCCACATCACTAGCTATCTGTGAAATGCAAATTAAAACAACACTGAGATACCATCTCACCCCAGGAGGAATGGCTATCATAAAGAAATCAACCAACCACAAATGTTGGAGAAGCTGTGGGGTAAGGGAACCCTTCTCCACTGCTGGTTGGAATGTCGAATGGTGCAAGCATTATGGAAATCAGTGTGAAAACTCCTTAAGAAACTAAGACTGGAAATCCCATTCAAGCCAGCTATCCCCCTCCTGGGAATTTTCCCAGAGGAACTGAAAACAACATATCATAGTGATAGATATGTACCTATGTTTATGGCAGCACACTTTGTGATAGCCAAATCTTGGAAACAACCAAGATGCCCATCACATGAGGAATGGATGAAAAAGATATGGTATTTTTATACAATGGAGTATTACTCAAACATAAATGCTTCAAGTCATCATTCTTTATAGCTAAGTGGATGCCACTGGAAGATATACTCATAAGTGAAATAAACCAGATCCACATGTG
>NW_004526644.1:0-3972 GCF_000260255.1 Octodon degus
CTGGAATTTGTTTTCATAGAGGACCTGAAGTACTCTGCTCCTTGCTTTTCTTGCCTGCATGTTTTGTGAAGAGAAGTCGGCTGTAATTCTGATGGGTTTTCCTTTGAATGTGATCTGCTTCTTTTCTCTAGTGGCTTTCAGTAGATTATTATTGTGCTGAATTTCTGGGATCTTGACTATTATATGTCTCGGTGTGTTTTTCATTGGGTTGAGGTTCCTTGGCATTGTGTATGCTTCAGTTACCTGAATGACAGATTGTTTCCTCATACTTTGAAATTTTTGTGCTATTACTTCTGCCCATATTTTTTTTACTGTCATTTGTGTTGACTCTGTCTTTATCTTTGATGTCTATTAGACTCACATTGTTCATCTTTGCGTCATCTTGCAGGTGATGTATTACTTTTTGTGCATCCTCGTTGTTTTTCAGAGATCCTTTCTTACCTTTTCGCTAGCTACTCCAGCATCTTCAAGATCTGAAACTCTGTCTTTTCATTCTCCTAAACGGTTTTGCAAGCTTGTGATTGAGATTTTAATTTCCTCTCTATCTCTTTGACTCTGCTCCATGCGATCTCTTTCTTTCCTGTATTGCTCATTCAACGAATCCGTCATTTTTCTAATCTCCTCTATTTTTTTTATCAATATCTCCTTAGAAGCAGTTATAAATTCTTTTACTGCAGTGTTTTTTTTCAGATTGGTTTTCCTCTCTATGTTTCTGTAGTTGCTTCTTTACTTCATGTGCTATGAGTTCTGAGAGTTCTTTTTTTATTTCAGAAAAGAATTGCACTCTGATTTCCTCTATATCTTTCTGCCGTTGCTTATTTACTATCGACGCTCTTAATTCATGCATTTGAGCCGAGCGAGTGTCCTCCACATTTGTTCTGGGTGGGCACTGGGTTTCCTCCATATGTTTCTGCATTTGATTCTTTAGTGAATATGTTATTAATTCAGGGATTTCTTTTTTATTTCCAATCTGAGGTCCTCCATATCTTTCTGCAGCTGTTTCTTTATTTCAGAAGCCATTGATTCATTGCTTTCAGTTGTGTGATTTTCAATTTTTCTGTGTTAGTGTCCTCTGCACTTGTTACAGGTAGGTTTGTGTTCTGAGGTTGCATTTTGTTCCTTCTCGTCATTTTGTGTAGCACTGTCTCCTGACCTTTGTTTTAGATCTTTGCTGTAGTTATAACCTTCGCACGCACTGAAGTTCAGGTTCAGCTCTAAAAATTTGAACTTATTGAGCTGTGTCTGGCTAGGGTCTGGGTGCTGTGCTCAGCTCCTTCCTGCTGCTGCCCTTGGGTGCGAGCCTGTTTTGCCCCTGTGGCAAGATGTTCTGCTCCTGGACTAGTTGGGTGGATCTATCCTCTTCACTCTCTGCAGGGATTGCAGGTGCAGAATTACACCCCAGGAGTGTATGCCAGGCCTGAACTGTGACTTGAGGGGACAAGGTGAAGTAGAGGGAAGAGGAAGTTCTCCCACACACTCACCAGACCTCTGGTAGGACTGGGTCTGGGGTTTCCTGGCGTGGTAGAAATTCCTACTCGGCGGACAGGGATCGGGGAGGTGCTGTGGAATGGTGGGGGGCTGCCCAAGGGGGTGGGAGAGGGTCCGGCCCATGCTGCGCCTTGGCTGGGACTGGTCCCACAGACACATGGTAGCAGGAAGCTCTCCCACACACTCACCGGACCTGGGCTAGGATTCCAGAAAACACTTTTGATAAAGTCCAACACTCATTCATGTTCAAAGTCCTACAGAAAATTGGAATTGATGTCTCTACCTCAATATGATGAAAGCCCTCTATTACAACCCAACAGCTAACATATTTCTAAATGGTGAAAAACTGATATGTTTTACTCTCAGATCTGGTACAAGACAAGGATGTCCTCTCTTACCACTCCTATTCAATATAGTTCTGGAATCATTAGCTAGGGCCATCCAACAAGAGAGAAAAATACAAGAATTAAGAATGAGTAAAGAAGATAACTATCACTTTTTTTTGCACATGATAAGATACTCTACGTGGAAGACCCACAAAGCTCAACCAAAAAGCTACTAGAATTAATACAGAACTCCAGTAGCACAGCAGTATACAAAGTCAATACCCAAAAATCAATAGGCTTCCTTTATACAGATAACAAACTCACTGAGTGAGAAGTTAGAGAAACAATGTCTTTTACAACAGCACTGTGGAAAATGAAATGCTTTGGAATTAATCTAACTAAAGAAATGAAAGATCTATTCAATGAAAATTACAGTATTCTGTGAAAAGATATCATAGAGCATTTCAAAAAATGGAAAGATATTCTCTGCTCCTGGATAAGAAGAACCAAAATTGTGACGATGGCCATACTCCCAAAATTGTTGTACAGATTTAATGAAATGCCTACTAAAATATCACCAATGTACCTCACAGACCTAGAGAAATCATTTCTAAAATTTAGTTGGAACTAGAGGAGACCTTGGAAGGCAATACTGGTCAACAAAGAAAATTCAGGAGGCATTACAATTCCCAACTTGTGATTATACTTCAAAGCTACCGGGATGAAAATCAGCATGATATTGACAAAAAATGCACCTAAGGATTAATGGAATAGGTTAGAATATGCAGAAGCAACTACAAACCCACTAAGCCACCTCGTCTTTGACAAAGGCACGAAACATGCTCACTGGAAGAAAGATAGTCTCCTTAACAAATGGTGCTGGAATAACTGGCTCTCTATATGCCAAAAACTAAAACTAGGCCTAAAACCAGGCCTATTACCATGCACTAATCTAAAATAAAAATGGATTAAAGATAGAAATATTAAAATGAAAACACTTAATCTCCAGGAAGAGAGAGTAGGAGGAGCTTTTGAATACATAGGGATAGAAAAACAGTTCATGAACAAAAATCAAACTGCATGGGTAACACTTGAAAGAATTAACAAATGAGGCCTCCTCTTATTGAGACGTTTTTTGCACATCAAAAGAAATTACCAACAGAGTGAAAAGACAACACACAAATTGGGAATATATCTTAACTAATAAGCACCCAGACAAAATTCTTCTCTCTAGAATTTATAAAGAACTAAAACACATTAGGGCCCCAAAATTAAAAAAAAACCCAGTCCAGAAATGGGCATCTGTGATGAACACGCAATTCTTAGAGGAAAAAATTCTAGAAACTAATAAATATACTAAAAAATTCTCCACATCACTACCCCTCCATGAAATGCAAATTAAAACAACACTGAAGTACCATCTCACCCCAGAAACAATGGTTATTATAAAGAAATCACACAACAACAAATGTTGGAGAGGCTGTGGGGAAAAAGGAACCCTTCTCCACTGCTGGTAGGAATGTAGACTGGTGCAACCATTATAGAAATCAATGTGGAGAATCCTTAAAAAAACTACAGCTATCCCACTACTGGAAATTTTTCCAAAAGAACTGAAAACATCATATCACAGTGATCTATGTGCACCTAAGTTTATAGCAGCACAATTTGTGCTAATCAAAGCTTGGATGCAACCAAAATGCCTTTCACCTGAGGAATGGTTAAAAAAATGTGGCATTTTTATACAATGGAGTATTACTCAGCTAAAAAAAATGATAAACTTGAAGCCTTCATGTATAAGTAGATGCCCCTTGAAGATATATGCATAAGGAAAATAAAACAGACCTACATGTATAAATATCACGTAGTCTCTCTAGTGTAAGAACTCAAAAGAAGAAAGTGAAAAATGAAAGGTATGCCTCAACTAAATGGAAAGTGAGAAGTTAATGATAAACAATGAAGAGAGGGCAAGGAGAAAAGCTAGGAAACATGATAGGGGCAAAACAATAGATTTATGTACACAAGATGGTTAAGGCAATGATCCTGAGAATCTCTATCAGATTTTTGAAACCAACAGTGAATTGGTAGGATTCTCACCCTGACTAGCTATATATGCTGATACCTGTGAACTAAGCCACTGTGCTGAAGATAGCATTGTGTG
>NW_004526644.1:4287-5738 GCF_000260255.1 Octodon degus
TTAACTTTAAATATTTTTATTTTTTATTTTTCTTTACCTTCTGTAGAGATTTAAATTTTAACATGTCAATGTGTGATGGAAAATACCTGTTCGATGTTATGTCTAAGACGTTTGATATTCAGACAGATAGTTAGGTTAAGCTCAACTGTCTATGTTATAGCCTAAAAATATCACTAATCTTCTCTTCTGGAGGGTAAACAACTTAAGTTTGCAGAACAAAAATTAGTAAAAAGGAGGGCTGCAATGACAACCAAAATTTGTCACTAGGCCTTGAAGGTTAGTGAGGACTGAGGACATAAGAGAACCTGTACTGTAATATCCTGTAACTCAGTGATGTACCAGAATTTCTGAAGAAGGAGATTATGGGGCCACAGAGGAAAATGATCAATGATGTATAATGGCCCTAAGGAGAGTCACCTAGAAAGAGAACACTCTCTCAGCCTTTCACAGAGAGGAAATTTAAGCAATAGCCATGACTCATCCACATGGCTGACACTGACAATGATCTACAAACTGCAGTACAGGGTTTCAGGGTTAAATCCCAAGGGGATTTGACTGACCTTGTCATATACAAAAGTACCATTTCTTGCTATATAGGTCTTCCTTTATCTTGGTCTTAGCCATCCAGTAGAAATGTATAAAGTTTAGAGAAAATATCATGTGTGCATCTTGTACTATGAATAACTGTTACAAAGACTACAATATGCAATGTGTTAATTATTGTAACTGTCCTAACCTGTTTTGAAACTGTCTCATTGCTATTTCTTTCTCAATAAAATTAATTAAAAAAAGAAGAAAATTCTTTTTCTCAGAGATTCAGAAATGTCAATGATTGCCTTAAATTTAAGAGTTTCCAGAGTGTTGTCACTTTTAGAGCAACTTCACTGTCCCTCTGGCATTAATATAATGTAATGGCTTGAGTCTAGGTGTCTCCCCAAAGAGGCATGCAGTCAGAGGTGGAGCTTTTTCAGAGGTTCTGAGATCTAGAGTGTGTGATGCTGGGATTAAGTTGTGTGATTCTTAAATTACTCTACTGATTGGTTTGGCACCACCCTAATCCTCTTAGTCTGTATAAAATATAATAGGGCAAGAAACATACGCCAAGGTCCTATGTTGCTTTGCTGCCTTCTGCCTGACAAGAGCTGTTTCTCCTCTCCAATGCCTGTCTTCCAAGCCGATCTGCCTTGGAGCCAGTTATGGACCTATTTATTCTTTAAAACCAAAGACTAAATTTTAGGAACAATGCAGGCTAAGAGCAGAATATATTTACTGGGGGAAAGGAAGCTTCTGTTTGAGAGATGGACAGAAATGGACCTGAATGGGTTGCCACAGATTCGGCCTTTTTAAGGAATTTTTATGGAGCAAAAGCATGAGGTGTGGCTGGTCTAAGATGACAAGAATCTTTACCAAGAAATATGAAAAACATGGGAATTCACTATGTAGGTGTAAGG
>NW_004526645.1:0-5696 GCF_000260255.1 Octodon degus
TTGTGTAGCACTGTCTTCTGACCTTTGCTGTAGTTATAACCTTCGCACGTACTGAAGTTCAGGTGCAGCTCTACAAAGTTTGGACTTATCCAGCTGCGTCTGGCTTAGGTCTGGCTGCTGTGCTCAGCTCCTTTCCGCTGCTGCCCTTGACGGTAAACCTGTTGTGCCCCTGTGGCAAGATGTTCTGCTCCTGGACTAGCTGGGTGGATGTATCCTCTACACTCTCTGCAGGGATTGCAGCTGCAGGGTTACACCTCAGGCATGTATGCCAGGCCTGAGCTGTACCTGGAAGAGGCAAGGGAAAATACGGGGAAGAGGAAGCTCTCCCACACACTCACTGGACCTGGGCTAAGACTGGGTCCCGGGGTTCCCGGAACACCGCAAAATTCCTACTCGAGGTGTGGGGTACGGAGGTGTTGCGGAGTGGTGTGGGTGGACCAAGGGGGTGGGAGAGGGTCTGGCCCACGCTGCACCTGGGCTGGGACTGGTCCCGGCGGCGCAGGGTAGCAGGAAGCTCTCCACACACTCACAGGACCTGGGCTAGGACTGGGTCTGGGGGTTCCCGGAACTGGGCAGATATTCCTACTTGGCGGGCGGGGTGTGGGAGGTATGGCAGAGTGATGGGGGGCCGCCTGAGGTGGTGGGAGAGGGTCTGGCCCACGCTGCGCCTGGGCTGGGACTGGTCCCACCGGCGCTGGGTAGCAGGAAGCTCTCCACACACTCACCGGACCTGGGCTAGAACTGGGTCTGGAGATTCCTGGAACTGGGCAGAAATTCCTCTCTCCTATTTTTTTTTAATCCATGTCTTCTTTAGAAGCAGTTGTTAATTTTTTTATTGCAGGGTTTTCTTCAGATTGGGTTTTCTCCCTATGTTTCTGTAGTTGATTCTTTACTTCAGATGCTATGTGTTCAGAAAATTCTTTATTTCAGAAAAGAATTGCGCTCTGAGTTCCTCTATTACTTTCTGCTGTTGCTTATTTACTATCGATGCTATTAAGTCATACATTTCAGCTGAGCTAGTGTCCTCCTCACTTGTTCTGGGTGGGCACTGGGTTTCCTCCATATGTTTCTGCATTTGATTCTTTACTGTGGATGCTATTAATTCAAGGATTTCTTTTTTCATTTCCAATCTGAGTTCTTCCATACCTTTCTGCAGTTGTTTCATTTCAGAAGCCGTTGATTCATTGATTTCAGCTGTGTGGTTCCCAATTTGTTCTTTGTTAGTGTCCTCTGCTCTTGTTATAGGTGGGTTTGGTGTCTGAGATTGCATTTTGCTCCTTCTTGTTGTCATTTTGTGTACCACTGTCTTCTGACCTTTGTTGTAGAGCTTTGGTGCAGTTATAACCTTAGCACCTACTGAAGTTCAGGTGCAGATCTATAAAGTTTGGATTTATCCTGCTGTGCCTGGCTTGGGTCTGGTTACTGTGCTCAGCTCCTTCCTGCTGCTGCCCTTGGGAGTGATCCTGTTCTGCCTTCTGACAAGATATTCTGCTCCTGGACTAGCTGGGTGCCTTTGTCCCCTACTCTCTCTGCAGGGATTGCAACTGAAGGGTTTCACCCCAGGTCTGTATACCAGGCCTGAGATGAGTCTGGAGGGGACAAGGTGGAGTAGTGGGAGAGGCATTTCTCCCACACACTCACTGGGCCTAGGCTAGGGCCAGATCTAGGGGTCCCCAGAATGTGGCAGAAATTCTCATTGGGTGGTTGGCTTGGGGGCGTGGTGCTGTGGAGTGGTGGTGGGGTCTCAAAGGGGTGGAAGAGGGTCTCATCCGCACTGTGCCTGGGCTGGGACCAGCAGGTCCCACCGGCGCTGGGTAGCCAGAAGCTCTCCCACACACTCACCAGGACCTGGGCTAGGAATGGATCTGTGGGTCCCCAGAACATGGAAGAAAATCTCACTGAGCATGTAGGGTGAGGGGGTTGCTGCAGAGTGGTGGGGGGTGTCCCAAGGGGGTGAAATAGGGTCTCACCCACGCTGTGCCTGGGCTGGGACTGGCAGGTCTAGCTGGTGCAGGGTAGCCAGAAGCTCTCCCACACACTGGGGCCAGGACTAGGACTGGATCTGGGGGTCCCCAGAATGCAGCAGAAATTCTCACTCGGTGGGCGGGGTGGGTGGATGGGTGCTGCATAGTGTTGGTGTGGGTCCCACAGGGGTGGAGGGGGTCTTACCCAAGCTGCGCCTGGGCTGGGACCGGCAAGTCCTGCCATCACAGGGTAGCTGGAAGCTCTCTCACACACTCACTGGGGCCTGAGCTCTTTGTTTCAACTTAATTGATCTTCAGTAATATGAGTTCTGATTTTAGCACTCCTTAGCTCTGTACGTACATACATGTGTATGTGTATATAATGCTATTCACGCTAAAGAATGTATCTTTTTTACATTATAAAATTTGGTATCATTTCCTTTCTGTCTGCTATTGTAAGCTCTACATAGAAAGGACTTCCACTTTCCAAGTGTATATTTTTAAAAATAACATATTTTCTTCTGCTTAGTTCATGTTTTACTTTTTCAAATGTCAGTATTGGAACTTCTGCCCTATTTGAGCTATGGAGCAATCTTGTCACTAGCTAGCAGGCTTTGGAATTTTGGGGGGGGAGCATATTGAGGGTCTAAACAAGGGGCTCCTCCCACTGAGCTGCAGCTTCAGCCCTTAGCATTTTATTGCTTTTAAGTCAGGGTCTCGAAGTTGCAAAGATTGACCTTGAACTTGGGACCTCCTGTCTCAACCTTTTGATTAGTTGAGCTCACAACCATGTGAATCTGCACCAGGTTGTTTACTTTGTGTAGCAGTATTTCTCCTAGAGTGAGGAGACTTAGAACATTTTGAAAAGCCTCTCAGTCTGGACTGCAGGGAACAGATAGCAGCAAACCAGCATCTGGGATGTTGATAACTGCTCTGAGGGATGTGTTTCTAGATCTGGTTTGAGCATAGAGTTATCCCCAGGAGTAGACTGTGACTCAATGTGGCTCAGTGGTCCTCACCATGCTGCCAAGATCAGAACTCTGCATCTTGTCCTGTGTCTTCAGGATACCTCCTGCTGCTTGCTGAGTCTAAGCTCACTGGCCTCTGCTTTGCCTGTGGACCATCACATGGGGTGTGGAGCAGGAGCCCCGAGTCCTCCACCAGGGCTGCACTCACCAGGGTGGTGCCTCACTGTGACTCCTTGCCAAGGCTGAGGGCCATGCTCAGCCCCTTGCTTTCTGGAACTCAGCTGGGCCTGAGTACCTGTTCTGGTTGTGATGCTAAAGCTTTGTGAAGAGCTGTGTGTGTTTTCCTCTCTCTGGGGTCCACAGTAAGGAATAGAACAACCAGGACAGAGGAGTAGATAGTTCACTGCACAGCCCCTAACAGTTCTAAGCTGTGTCTTCTTTTACTTTATTTTCTTTTCCTTTTTGTTTTTGTTTTCAAGAGAGAGGGATTCCCATGTTATTCAGGCAGGTATGAAATCCTGCGTTTATGAGATTTCCATGCCTCAGGTTTCTGAAACTGGAGGCTTGCACCACCAACCCTGGTTCTTATATGTATTATGGCCCATTCCATTCTCACTCAATGCATTATATTTTTGTTCCAAATTCCAACCAATTGGCTGTTGTCTGCAAGTGAAGACCCTCACTGGTGCCTGTGCTGTCCAGAGAATTATGAAGGATTTCTCTTTCTTTCCCTCTGTGTTCTCCAACTGAGTGCCCTTCCCCTTCACATCAGCCAAATTCTGGTGAAGTCAGAATATAATGGGGATGGAGGGTACAGAGGGGTCACATGGCTTCCAGCTTGGGAGACCATGCTAGAAGCTGGTCTTTGCAAATTATACTGCATTTGTGCAGAGAACCAGAAGACAAGGAGGTTAAGACATTATAGGGAGGAACACCTTGTTTTCATCTTGTTTGGAAGGCTCTTGCTGTAGTTCATTGTGTAGTAGTATCACATACTGCCCCAGCTTACTTCATTCACGATCAACAAAAGCTGATTTCTCACTGTTTTGGAGCCAGGCAGTCCATAAGGAGACTTTAGCTCTGGCCTGGGCCTTCCTGCTACATCAGCCAAGGAGGAAGTTGCAAAGTGGGAGGGCAAATGAGGACCCAAGGGAGAGCAAAGGTCTTTCTTGAAGCCCTTGTCCTTTTGTGACCTGTATTAACAGCAGAGAGCCGCCTTGAGGACCCACGCAGCAGTTCTCATCACACAAAGTGCCCTGGTGCCCTGGTAAGTACATCAGCAGCTTGCACTCCTTGAGGGCAGTAGCAACACTGTCCTGCTCCTCCCTAGCTTGTGACGAGGCCTTCTCAGCTTCCTGCACCAGAGACCTGAATGACTCCAGGTGAGTTTACTGTCAGGACTTCACATCCACCACCAGCCTTCGCTAGTCTTACTCTTAAAACTAATGATTTTGCTACCAATGAAGTAAAGCTAAATAATGGCAACCTCTGCTACTGTGCCTTCCCTCTCCTTCCATGTCCATTTCCTTCCCTCTGAGGCCCGCCCACAGCCCTCACTCCAGTACCTCGTTTTTATCTCTCTCCAGATCCACTTCCTGTGCTCCTGGCTCCTCCCTGTTGGGCACCTGCCAGGTTGCCCTGGTATCTGTTTTCTTGAAAAGCCCAGCTGTGTGCCCCGATGGCTCAGTTGTGAAATACAACAGGTGACACAGAGGCCGTGTAAGATGGGGCGCTCCAGAAACGAGCCTACCTCGGTGAGTTGTGGGCTGGCTCAGCCTGAGGCAGCTACACTGCCAGGGAGGGGCCTCTCTGGGTCACTGAGGAAATGACCGAGTGGGAGGGAGTGCTGGTGGGGAAATTCAAGGAGAGCCTGGGGAGGGTGGGAAGGCCAGAGGAAGTCATTTGGATGCCGTCCACTGTTTTCCGTGGCAGCCTTCTCCAAGGAAGCTTCTTGGGCCCTAGGGTTGCCAATCCAATTCAGTGGCCACTTCAGGCATTTGACCTTGAATTGTTGACCTCCCTCTGGGTGCTTGCTCCACCCTAAGTATTTATGGAAGACAAACCAAGAAGCATCTTCAAATGTGATAGTCTGTATAGAAAGATGTGAACAGGCATCTGGGAGGACAACAGCCCACATGCAAGCCACTAAATCCTCCTTCTCTGGAGAGGCCTCTGGGAGTTAGCCATTGAGCGGATGACTGGCTCCAGCCAGGGAACATTTACCTCTTTGGGCCTCAATTTCTACATCTGTCCTATGGGCATCATAAGAGAGCATGCCTCCTGGGGCAGGGGAGATATTAGGCCATAAAGTACATCTGACGTGTTTGAATGTAGGTGTGTTGGGAGTGTTGGGCACTATCAGCAGTCCTGGGGTGCTGGGGGAGACCTCTGAGGAGCTGTCTGTGTCCTGAAGGGTGAGTAGGAGCTTAACAGGCGTGGATGCCACTCGATGTTTGCACTGGGGCCTGCTGTGAAGTAAGTAAAGGTTAACACTGTGCCTGCAGTGTGGAGTGTAAAAGACTGTCCCGCATTTGTGCCTGCCCACCAAAGGCAGGGGTTAAACATGGTGGGACTTCTTGTTCCCTCTTTGTATGTGGATGACCAGATGCTCTGAGGAGGAGGCAGTTGCCAAATGTCCCACGATGCAAAGCTAAAGGAAGATGCTTCGGTTTACCTCCAGCAGAGGGGGTGACCCCTGAGAGAGCAACACTGTGGGAATGCAGGACATGGCAGCCTGGTCTCAGGCCTTCCCTGGGTCAGTGCC
>NW_004526646.1:0-3072 GCF_000260255.1 Octodon degus
TCACAGGCTGAAAGTCAAAGGATGGAAAACAATACTACATGCCCCAGCACTTCAGAAAAAAGCAGGGGTAGCAATCTTGATCTCAGAGAGTCTCAACTTCAAACCAAGAGTGATCAAGCAAAATAAAGAAGGTCACTATATACTAGTTAGAGGAAAAATTCAATAGGAAGAAATAACCATCATAAATATGTATGAATCAAACAAGGGAGCACCCAGCTATATAAGACAAACCTTACCAGACATGAAATATCTAATATCCAATACAACAATCCTAACAGAAGACCTTAACACCCCCTTATCCCAAAAAGATAGATCATCCAGACAAAAAATTAGCAAAGTAGTACAACTGAACCAGAGCTTGGAACAAATGGACTTGGTAGACATACACAGAGTGTTCCACCCAACCACAGCGGAATACACATTTTTTAAAGCTGCACACAGATCATTTTCTAAAACAGATCACATACTAGTACATAGGTCATGCTTAAGTATATGCAAGAAAACAGAAATTATCCCATGCATATTATCTGACCACAATGCAATGAAACTGGAAATAAATAACAAAAGAAACCAGAAAAACCCACTAATTACATGGAAATTAAACAACACCTTACTCAGCAATCAATGGGTTACAGATGAAATTAAACAAGAAATTCAGCAATATCTACAATTCAATGAAAATTCAAGCACAACTTATCATAATTTATGGGATGCGATGAAAGCAGTTCTCAGAGGGAAATTCATAGCTGTGAACTTACACATTAGGAAAACAGAACGGGAACAAATAAACACCCTAATGCTGCATCTTTGACATCTAGAAAAGGAAGAGCAAACCAAACCCAGAGCCCAAAGATGGGAAGAAATCACAAAGATTAGAGAAGAAATTAATTCAATTGAGATGAAGAGAACAGTTCAAAGAATTAACGAATCAAAAAGCTGGTTCTTTGAAAGACTAAATAAAATTGCTAAGGCCAACCTCATCAAAAAGAGGAAAGAAAAAATTCAAATACAAGCAATAAAGAATGAAAAGGGTGTAACTAATACAGAACCAGTGGAAATTCAGAAGATTATCAGTAGCTACTTTGAGAATCTTTACTTTCACAGAATAGAAGACACAGAAGAAATGGACAGATTCCTAGAAAGGTACAAATTACCAAAACTGAGTTAAGAAGATATAACAACTCTCAATAACTCAATAACAGCCATTGAAATATGGAATGTAATAAAGAGCCTGCCAACAAAGAAAAGTTCAGGTCCAGATGGATTCACAGCTGAATTCTACAAGAAATTCATAGAAGATATAAGCACTATACTCCTCAAACTTTTCAGTGAAATTGAAAAGGAAAGAGCTCTCCCAGAATCATTCCTGGGGCAAGTATTATGCTGATACCAAAACCAGGGAAAGATGCAACTAAGAAAGAGAACTACAGGCCAGTCTCCCTCATAAACATAGATGCCAAAATCCTCAATAAAATCCTAGCAAACAGAACATAGCAAATCATCAAAAAGGTCATACACCATGACCAGGTAGGATTCATCCCAGGGATGCAAGGATGGTTCAATATTCGAAAATCTATAAATGTAATACACTATATCAACAGAGCGAAAATCAAAAACCACAGGATCATCTCAATTGATGCAGAAAAGGCTTTTGACAAAGTCCAACACTCTTACATGTTCAAAGTCCTACTGAAAATTGGAATAAAAGGCCTCTACTTCAATCTGTTAAAAGCCATCTATGACAACCCAACGGCTAATATAATTCTCAATGGGGAAAACCTGAAATCTTTTACTCTCAAATCAGGTACAAGACAAGGATGTCCTTTATCACCCTTCTTCTTCAATATAGTTCTGGGATCATTAGCTAGAGCCATTAGACAAGAGAAAGAAATACAAGGAAAAAGAATAGGTAAAGAAGAAGTGAAACTATCATTATTTGCAGGTGGCATGATACTTTATTTGGAAGACCCAAAAAACTCCACTAAGAAACTACGGGAGTTGATAGACAAATTCAGTAGCATAGTAGGATACAAAGTCAATACCCAAAAGTCAATAGCATTCCTCTACACAGATAACAAAAACACTGAGAGTGAAATTAGGGAAACAGTACCTTTTACAATAGCCCCGAGAGAAATGAAATACCTTGGAATTCATCTAGCTAAAGAAATCAAAGATCTTTTCCTGGAAAATAGCAGTATTTTGAAAAAAGAGATCGTAGAGAATTTCAGAAAATGGAAAGATATTTCCTGCTCCTGGATAGGAAGAACCAACATCGTGAAGATGGCCATACTCCCAAAATTGTTGTACAGATTTAATGTAATCCCTATGAGACTACCACCAACATACCTCCCAGACCTAGAGAAATTGTTCCTAAAATTTATCTGGAACCAAAAGAGATGTAGAATAGCAAAGGCTATCCTGGCCAACAAAGACAAAGCAGGAGACATTACAATTTCTGACTTGAAATTATACTACAAGCTACTGTAATAAAATCAGCATGGTATTGGCAACAAAATAGACCTGAGGATCAATGGAATAGACTAGTAGATGCAGGGGCCTCTAGGAATGTACTCAGCCACCTGATCTTTGACAAAGGGGCCATACACACTTACTGGAAGAAAAATAATCTCTTTAACAATCGGTGCTGAAAAATTTGGCTCTCTACATGCTGAAGACTAAAACTTGACCCAGGTCTATCACCATGCATGAAACTAAAGTCAAAATGGATTAAAGAACTGAACATTAAAAAAATAGAAACACTAAATCTCCTAGAAGAGAAAGTAGGAGGATCTCTTGAAGACACAGGGATAGGCAGAGTTCATGAACTAAAATCAAATCACATGGGAAACACTTGAAAGAATTAACAACTGGGACCACTTCTTATTGAGAAGTTTTTTCACATCAAAAGAAATTATCACCAAAGTGAAAAGACAACCCACAAACTTCGAAAAAATCTTAACTAAAAAGCACTCAGATGAAGGTCTGCTCTCTAGAATTTATAAAGAACTAAAGAACATTAGGGTCCCTAAATTTAAAGACCCAATCCAGAAATGGGCATCTGAGATGAACACA
>NW_004526646.1:3172-5796 GCF_000260255.1 Octodon degus
CAATCCAGAAATGGGCATCTGAGATGAACACACACTTCTCAGAGGATGAAATTAAAGAATCAAATAAATATATGAAAAAATGCTCCACATCACTAGCCACCCATTAAATGCAAATTTAAACAACACAGATACCATCTCACCCCAGAAAGATTGGCTATCAGAAAGAAATCAACCAAGAACAAATGTTAGAAAGGCTGTGGGGAAAGGGAAACCCTTCTCCACTGTTGGTGGGAGTGTAGACTGGTGCAACCATTATGGAAATCAGTGTGGAGACTCCTTAGAAATCTAGGACTGTAAATCCCATTCAAGCCTGCTATACCCCTACTGGGAATTTTCCTGGAGGAACTGAAAGAATCATGTCATAGTGATATATGCATACCTATATTTATAGCAGCACAATTTGTGATAGCCAGATCTTGGAAACAACCAAGATGCCCGTCACGTGTGGAATGTTTGAAAAAGATGTGGAACTTTTATGTAATGGAGTACTACTACTCAGCTGTAAAGAATGATAAACTTGAAGCCTTCATATTTAAGTGGATACCGCTTGAAGATATACTTATTAGTGATATAAACCAGACCCACATCTGTAAATATCGTATTGTCTCACTATTATAAGGACTTACAATTCCGTATATGGTTAGGTTTCTAAATTTCTTCGTAAAAATATGTAAATGCTTATTTCTACTTCTATATAATTATTTTTCTTCATATTCTGTAAGGACTTAAAGTTCAACATATCAATATCTGATGGAAAATACCTGTTCTATGATATGCCAAAATTTTTGATATTTAGACAGATAGGGTAAACCAAACTGCATATATAGCAGGTTAATAATTAGCTTCTCTTTCGGAGGGTTAACAACCTAAGTTAGCAGTTCAAAATTGGAGAAAAGGAAGGGCTGCAATGTTAGCCAACATTTTGGTCCTAGCCTTTCAAGGTCAGTGAAGCCTCGGGACATAGGAGAATCTGTACTGTAACAACATGTAACTCACTTGTGCTCCAAATTTTCTGATCAAAAAGATTATGGAGCCACAAAGAAATGTGTTCTGTGATCTAAAGTGAGCCTGGGGAGAGTCACATTGAGAGAAAAAACATTTTCTCAAGCTTTCACAGAGAGCAAATTGGTCAAGCAATGGCTGTGACTCATCCTCATGTCAGACACTGACAAAAGGATGTACAAAGGGCAGTACAGGGCTACAGAATAAATACTGAGAGTACTTGGCTGACATTATCAGATACAAAAGTTACATTTCTTGTTATATAGGTCTTGCTATATCTTGGTCTTAACCATCAGGGAGAAAAGTATAAAAACGAGGTTTAAAAAATAAATCCATATTAATACGATGAGCTGTAAAAGGCTCAAGTCAATAACTTCTGAGGATAACCCACTAATATCATGAACTGCTAGACAGTGCTAGATTGTTTAGTTGAACTCAAACACCTATAGTATTTAGACATCAATAGAATATTCACCTCTGACAGGACAAAAAAAAAAGGATACAAAGGAAAGATCATTTTGTATTTATATATACAAAATAGGATAAATTTACAGCTACTTTTGCTTAATTCAATGAGAAGAAAGAGGTGTACTAACAGTGTTTGGACAGAATATCCTGTCTGCTTCTTGTACTATGGATAACCACTAAGAAGATAACAATGTACAGTGTATTGATTATCAAAACTGTCCTATTAATAACTGTGAAACCACCTCATTCATATTTATTTCTAAATAAAAATATAAAAATAAAAGAAATGTGATAGAGCACTTGCCTAGTTTGTGTGAAGCTCTCAGCTCAATCCCTAGTCCTGCCATAAAATAAAAATTCTAAGGATTTTTAGTTTTATTACATTAACCTGGGTTTTAGAAATATAGGTGTGCAAACACAGGTGTTCACATTTGGTACAGGGTCTCGCTCCGCAGCTTGGTCTAACATTGATCCTCCTGTTTCAGCCTGCCCACCTTTGGGATTACAGGCCTCTGCCACCATGCCCATTTTCAGTGGTTGGCTCTGTGTGCCAAAAGAGCAGGTGCACAGCATGCACACCAGGATCAAACCTGGGTCCTTTAGCTTGCAGGCAGGTGGTGAGAGCGCTGAACTGTCTCCACAGCCAGGGTAATGATTCTTTCATTTATCACAGTTATATTATCAAGCTTATTTAAAATTAATCATAGAGTGTATGGCCTTATCATTTCATAAGGTTTCTGAAATATCTCTGTTCCAATTTCCTAATTCCTTTATTTAATGTGTTTGTTTTAATTGAATAATACCTAAGCAATTGAAACAAAGGCAGGCATGCTTTCTTAATTTTGATTTGAGTAATGACATGTCATCTTGTCCTCAGAAATAGACAAAGCAACAATGTATTCTAGAAACATTTTCCGCAAACTCTTTAAATATTCCTGAGTCCTAGCTCAGGTCCGCAACAGGAAGGAGCTGAGCACAGCAGCCAGACCTAAGCCACACGCAGCTGGATAAGTCCAAACTCTGTAGAGCTCCACCTGAACTTCAGTACATGTGAAGGTTATAGCTACAGCAAAGATTTACAACAAAGGGCAGAAGACAGTGCTACACAAAATGACAAGAAGGAATAAAACGCAACCTCAGAACCCAAGCCCACC
>NW_004526647.1:0-1539 GCF_000260255.1 Octodon degus
AAGTAGGTGCTTTAGACCACTGAGCCATCTCTCCAGCCCCTATATTGTTAATATAATCAAGTATATAAAATTAAAATTAGTAATTTGTTAGAGAAATATTTCCAAAAAATTAACATGTTATAATACCTGTATTATACACCAAATATATGTGCAATTGTTTAACAACAAACATCATATACTTGCTTGTTCTTACCTCATCCCTCTTAGAAACAATGAATCCTACTCACACATTAGCTCTATTCCCAACTTAAGTTAACTGTTTAGAGAAGCACTGTAGCTCAAGATTCAATGTATGAGACCTCTAATTTTAGTTTTCTAGAGCTCTCCACACTGATTTCCACAGTGGTTGCCCCAGTCAATAGAACTATCAAGAGTAAAAATGTTTCCTTTGTCCCCGAAGCCCCATCAGCATTGGTTATTTCCTGATTTTTTATTTAAGATTTATTTATTTGGAACAGGGTCTCACTACACAGCTTGGACTCATATTGATCCTCCTGTCTCAGCCTCTCCAAGGCTGGGATTACAGTCAGATGCCATCATGCCCAATTTCAGTGACTGGTACAGTGCAGGACCAGCATGGCAAGCAGTACCAGGGATCAATCCCAGGTCCTTATGCTTGACAGGCTTGTGTTTAGAACACTGAGCTACCTCCTTTGTCCTATTGGTTGACTTTTTCATGATAGTCCTTCTTCCTAGGCTGAGACAGAATCTCAGTATTGTTTTAATTTGCATTTCTCAGACAGCTAATAGCACACTGGACAGGCCCTGTTTGTGTTACCTGCCACTCACCGGAACCTCCTCCGGTGGACAAGCCTGTTGTGGAACCTGCAGTGTATTTCCTACCAGAGAGGCTAGGGGCAACACTCAGTCAATTAATCCAGGAGCAGAACGTCTTGGCAATGGGTCACAGCAGGCTCACTTCCACAGGCTGCAGCAGGAAGAAGCCAAGCACGGGAGCCAGACCTAAACCAAGCTCAGTTGGATGAATTTTAACTCGGTAGATCTGAACAGGGTAAGCTGAGACATTGCTGGGCCCAAATCTATGGCAGTGCTCAGGTAATAACTGCACCAAAACACTGCATCAAAGGTCAGAGGACAATGCTATACAAAATGACAAAGACAAGAAGAAAAATGCATTCTAAGGCTGTGAACCCACCAAGAAAAAATGCAGGATACATTAGCAGAGAAAAATTGGAAGTCACACTCCTGATATCTCCGAAATAATAGCATCTGAAGTAAAGAAACAACTGCAGAAAAGTATAGAGGAAATCAGATCAGAAATATTCTCCAAAATAAAAAAAGAGAAATGGTAACTAATAGATTTGTTCTAATAGTTTGTGGACAGGCTATCATGTCTGCATCTTGTACAATGAACAATCACTAAGACAACAATATGCAATGCATTAATTATTGTAACTGTGCTAGGAATCGGTTTTAAAACTTTGTAATTGGGGCCGGGGAGATGGCTCAGTAGAATAAGTGCTTGCCTGGCAATCGCAAGTGTCTGAGTTCAATCCCTGGTTCCGCCAAAATAAAATA
>NW_004526647.1:1799-5685 GCF_000260255.1 Octodon degus
TATTTTTCTTTCATTAAAATGATTTTAAAAATTTAAAAAGTAATGAAGGGAGGAATGTGGGAGGAGAAAAGGACACATAAAATGAACTAAAATGTTTTATGTACCTGAACCAACTCTTCATATGGAATGTAATTACTATGTACTGCAAACATATAATGTTAAAAATTAAAGCCTTTATGGTTAAATAAAATAAAATAAATATCAATCACAAGCTGGCAAAATCAATAGAATGAAAGTGAAGATAGAATTTCAGACCTTAAAGACAAAGTTGCAGCTAGTGAAAGGGTAAGAAAGAATCTCTTAAAAAACAACTAGGATACAGGAAAAAATAATTCAACATCTTCAAGACCAAAAATCAAATGAACAACATAAAACTAATAGGCATCAATGAGAAAAAAGGAATCAATACAAATGATATAAAAAGAAAATGGGTAGAAGTGATAGCAGAAAACTTCCCAAATGTGGAGGAACAATCTGATATTCAGGTAACTGAAGCATATAGGAACTCTAAATAACATCAACCCAATTAAACCCACACCTAGACATATAATAATCAAAATATCAGGAATTCAACTCAAGAACAGTATACCAAAAACAGGTAGAGAAAAGAAGAGTTCACATTTAAAGAAAAACCCATCAGAATAACAGCAAACTTCTCTTCACAAAACATTAAGCCAACAACAGCATTGGAGCAAATTAAAACAAGTCTTGTAAGAAAACAAAATTTCAACCCAGACTGATGTACCCTCCAAAACTCTTTCAAGTTTAACAGAGAAATGAAATATTTCCATGGCACAAAACAACTAAAGTATTTCATGATTACAAAACTAAACTTACACAGAATATTGAAGATGTTCTAGAGAAGGACCAAAATAACATAAGTCCATGAATGAGAGTGGAAATAATTGACTAAATAGGGCCAACAATTAAACACATCAGAGCAATAAATAACCAAAAGCTGTAAAATAACATGTCAAGCATAAGTCAATACATCTCAGTAATAGCCATCAATGTAAACAAACTCAATTCACCAATTAAAAGAAATATACTGGCAGACTGGATTAAGAAGCAAAATCCAACATATTCAAATACAAGAAACACACTTGACTTATAAACAAATTCATAGGCTCAATGTCAATGGATAAAAGGTAATACTACATACCCCACAACCTCAGAAAAAAGCAGGGGTAGAAATCTCATTCACAGAAAATTTGAACTTCAAACCGAGAATGATCAAATGAAACAAAGAAGACCACACAAACCGGTTAGGGGAAAAATAGAAGAAGAGGTAACACTCATAAATATGTATGCACCAAACACGGGAGCACCCAGCTATATAAAGCAAATCTTAATGGACATGAAAAATCTAATATCCAATGCTGTAATCTCAATAGGAGAACATAAATTCCCTTTTTCCCAAAAATATATGTCAAACAGATGAAAAATTAGCAAAGAAGTAAGACAACTGAACCAGAACTTCGAATAAATTCAAAGTTATAAATAACCAAAAGCTGCAAAATAACATGTCAAACATAAGTCAATACATCTGTTGACTTATGTAAATCAACATACTTATGTAAGTATGTACAGAGTGCTCCACTCAACAACATCTAAATACACATTCTTTTCAGCATCACATAGGACATTTTCTAAATTATACCACATACTAGTCCATAGGTCATGTCTAAGTATATACAAGAAAGCATAAATTAACCCATGCATATTATCTGACCACAGTTCAATGAAATTGTAAATAAATGACAAAAGAAAGCACAGAAAACCCACAAGCACACACAAATAAAATAATACCCTCCTCAGCAACTACTGTGTAACAGAAGAAATTTAGTAAGAAATTAAATAATATCTACAATTCAACAAAAGTTCAAGCACAAATTACTGGAATTATTGGAATACAATGAAAGGAATTCTTAGAGAAAAATTCATATCTATGGACTCACACATAATTGAAACAGAAAGGAAGGAAATAAATGCCCTAATGCTACAACTCAAGCATCTAGAAAAAGAAGAGCTAACAGGCCCAAATCCAAAGAAGTGATAGAAAAGATTAGAGCAGAAATTAATCAAATTAAGACAAAGAAAACAACAACAAGAATTAATGATCAAAAAGCTGGTTCTTTGAAAGGTTAAATAAAATTGATAAGCCTCTACCTAACTTGATCAAAAAGAAGAAAGAAAAATTCAAATTCAAGCAATAAGGAATGAAAAACTGGAAATTATCGCACACACTGTGGAAATTCAGATCATCAGTAGCTACATTTAACATCGTTGCACTCACAAAATCAAAAATGTAAAAGAAATGGACAAGTTTTATTCATTTATATGAAAGATATAAATTACCAAAACTGAATCAAGAAGATATGAAAATTCTCTATGAGGCAATATTAACCAATGAAGTACAAATGTAATTTTAAAAAAAACTTTCCAATAAAAGCCCAGGGCATGATGGATTCACAGCTGAATTGTACAAGAAATTTACAAAAAATATAATTTCAATACTTCTCAAACTCTTCAATGAAATTGAAAAAAAATCAATTATTGCAAAATCATTCCTGGAGGCAAGTTTTATGCTGATATGAAAACCAGAGAAAGATTCAACTAAAAGAGAGAACTATAGACCAGTCTCCCTCATGAAGATAGATGGAAAAATTCTTAATAAAATCCTAGCAAATAGAATAGAGTAAATCTTTAAAAATATCATACAACATGACCAGATACAATTCATCCCAGGGATGCAAAAATGTCTTAACATATGCAAATCTATAAATGCAATACACTGTTTATCAACAGAGTCAAATGCAAAAAATACATGATAGTCTCAATTGATGTAAAAAAGCTTTGGAAAAAGTTCAACACTCATTCATATTCAAAGTCCTACAGAAAATTGGAATATGTGGCCTCTACCTCAATCTTATTAAAGCCATCTAGAACAATCCAACTGCTAACACAAGTCTATGGGGGAAAATACTGAAATCTTTTACTCTCAGATCTGGTACAAGACACAAATGTCCTCTATCGTCACTCCTATTCAGTATAGTTGTAGAATCATTAGCTAGAGCCACTAGACAAGAGAGAGAAATATAAGAAAAAAGAATAGGTAAAGAAGTTAAAATATTATTATTTGCAGATCACATGATACTCTACCTTGAAGACCAAAAAAACAAAAACAAAAAAAAGTCCAAAAAGAAGCTTCTACAATTAATAAATGAATTCAGTAGCTTATCAGGTTACAAAGTTAATACCCAAATGTGAATATAATTCCTCTACACAAATGACAAACAAACTCATTGAGAAAATAGAGAAACAATAACCCTTAAAAGAGTACCAAGGGAAATGAAACACTTAGAAATGAATTTAACTAAAGAAGTGATTTATTTAATGAAAATTGCAGTACTCTGAAAAAAGAGATCCAAGAGAATTTGAAAAATTAGAAAGGTATTCCTTGATCCTACATAGGACGAACCAACATTGTGATGACAGTCATACTCCAAAATTGTTATACAGATTCGATGCAATTTCTATTAAAATTGCATCAACATACTTCACAGACCTAGAAAAATCATTCCTAAAAGTTATTTGGAACCTGAAAAGACCTAAGAATCAAAGGCAATCCTGTGCAACAAAGGCAAGAGAAGAGGCATTATAATCCCTGACTTCAAATTATACTACAAAGCTACTGTGACGAAATCAGCATCTTAATGGCAAAAAAATAGAATGGAGGATCAGTGGAATAGACTAAAGGATGCAGAGAAAACTACAAACACAGTCATTCATCTTATCTTTGAAAAAGGGGGCAAATTTGTTCATGAGACAGAGATGGACTCTTTCAAAAATGGTGCTGTAAAACCTGCTCTTTACATGCTGAAAA
>NW_004526648.1:0-762 GCF_000260255.1 Octodon degus
CATGGGATATCTTTCCATTTTCTGAAATCCTCCAGTATCTCTTTTTTAAGACTACGGTAAATTTCATTGAAAAGATCTTTGACTTCTTTAGTTAGATCAATTCCCAGGTATTTCATTTTCCTCGGTGCTATTGTAAAAGTTATTTTTTCTATAATTTCTCTCTCAGTGTGTTTTTTGTCTGTGTAGAGGAATGCTATTGACTTTTGCGTATTGACTTTATATCCTGCTATGCTACTGAATTTCTGTATTAATTGTAGTAGCTTCTTGGTGGAGTTTTTTTGGGTCTTCTAAGTAAATTATCATGTCCTCCGCAAATAAAGATAATTTAACTTCTTCTTTGCCTATTCTTATTGCTTTTATTTCTTTCTCTTGTCTAATGTCTGTAGCTCATGATTGCAGAACTCTATTGAATAAGAGGGGTGACAGAGGACATCCTTGTCTTGTACCTGATGTAAGAGTAAAAGATTTCAGTTTTTCCCCATTTAGGATTATGTTAGCTGTTGGGTTTTCATAAATGGCTTTTACCAGATTGAACTGGAGGCCATTTATTCCAATTTTCTGTAGGACTTTGAACATGAATGATTGTTGGACTTTGTCAAAAGCCTTTTCTGCATAAATGGAGATGATCATGTGGTTTTAGTTTTCGCTCTACTGACATAGTGTTTTACATTGATAGATTTTCAAATATTGAACAATCCTTCCATCACTTGGATGAATCCTACCTAGTCATGGTGTATGATCTTGATGATTTGCTGTTTTCTA
>NW_004526648.1:917-5449 GCF_000260255.1 Octodon degus
TACATCTTCTGTAAATGTCTTGTAGAATTCAGCTGTGAATCCATCCGGACCTTGACTTTTCTTTGCTGGTAGGTTTTTAATTACATCTCATATTTCATTGGCTGTTATTGGGCTGCTGAGAGTGGTTATGTCTTGTCGATTCAGTTGTGGTAATTTGTACATTTCTAGGAATCTGTCCATTTCTTCTGTGTCTTCTATTCTGTGAGAAAATAGGAGTGATTCTGAGGGAGTGCAGCTGCCGGATTACACATCAGGTGTGTATACCAGGCCTGAGCTGTGCCTGGAGGGGACAAAGTGAAGTAGGGGAAAGAAGAAGCTCTCAGCAAACACTCACGGGACCTGGTCTAGGACTGGGTCTGGGGGCTCCGGGACAGGGCCAAAATTCCTATTCGGCGGGCAGGGTGAGGGAGGCACTGTGGAGTGGGTGGGGCGGCCCAATGGGCTGGGAGAGGGTCCGGCCCACCCAGCGCCTGGGCTGGGACTGGTTCCGCTGGGGCAGGGTAGCAGGAAGCTCTCCGCACACTCACCAGACCTGGGCTAGGACTGGGTCTGGGGGCTCCCGGAACTCGGCAGAAAATCCTACTCGGTGGGCGGTGTGGGGGAGGCACTGCGGAGTGGTGGGGTGTCGGCCCAAGGGCCTGGGAGAGGGTCCAGCCCACGCTGCACCTGTGCTGGGACTGGTCCCGTTGGTGCAGGGTCTGTTTTAGTTTCTTTCTCTTCAAACTTCATCAAAATTGAAGCCCTTAACTCCTTGTAAGGACACACTGGACACTTATTTGAGTATACCAGACATGCCACAGAATAAGAACTAATGGGTACTCATGTATTTTTTAATAATTTATATTCTGAGGTAGAATGTGTTGCATTGACATATAAATTTCTTTCAGTTTATATTTGAACAGGGAGGACACACCTCTGGTATAATCATGCAATGTAAAACAATCCAGTAAAAAAAAAAAACCCAAAAAAGATTTTTCTGCAGTGTTCCAGGATCCCAGAGACCCAGTCCTAGCCCAGGTCCCGTGAGTTTGTGGGAGAGCTTCCTGCTACACTGCGCCAGTGGGACCAGTCCCAGCCCAGGCGCAGCCTGGGTGAGACACTCTCTCACCCACATGGGACACACCCCAACACTCCGCAGCACCTCCCCCACCCCACCCACCGAGTAGGAATTTCTGCTGCGCTCGGGGAACCCCCAGACCCAGTCCTAGCCCACACCCAGTGAGTGTGTGGGAGAGCTTCCGGCTAAGCTGCGAGGCGCGAACAGTCCAAGCCCAGGTGCAGCGTGGGCCAGACACTCTCCCACCCACTTGGGACGCCCCCCACCACTCCGCAGCACCTCCGCCCCCCCGCCCGCTGAGTAGGAATTTCTGCCATGTTCCAGGAAGCCCCAGACCCAGTACTATCCCAAACCCAGTGAGTGTGTGGGAGAGCTTCCAGCTACCCTGTGCCGTTGGGACCAGTCCCAGCCCAGGCGCAGCGTGGGCCAGACCATCTCCCACCCTCTTGTGACGTCCCCACCCCGCCGGCAGAGTAGGAATTTCTGCCGCGTTCTGCGAACCCTCAGACCCAGTCCTAGCCCAGACCCAGTGAGTGTGAGGGAGAGCTTCCTCTCTCCCCTACTCCACCTTGCCCCCTCCAGGCACAGCTCAGGCCTGGCATACATGCCTGATGTGTAACCTAGCAGTTGCAATCCCTGCAAAGTGTTTAGAGGATAGATCCACCCAGCTAGTCTAGCAGCAGAACATCTTGCCAGAGAGGCACAACAGGTTCACCCTTAAGGGCAGCAGCGGGAAGGAGCTGAGCACAGCAGCCTGAACCAAGACAGGCACAGCTGGATAAGTCCAAACTTTGTATAATTGCTCCTGAACTTCAGTATGTGTGAAGGATATAACTACAGCAAAGATCTATAACAAAGTTCGAAGACAGTGCTACACAAAATGATGAGAAGAAATAAAATGCAACCTCAGAACACAACCCATCCAGAAAAAGTGCGGAGGACACTAACACAAAACAAATTGGGAATCACACAGCTGAAAGCAATGAATCAACAGCTTCTGAAATAAAGAAACAACTGCATAGAGGTACAGAGGACCTTAGATTGGAAATAGAAAAAGAAATCCCTGAATTAATAACTTCTGCACTAAAGAATCAAATGCAGAAACATAAGGAGAAAACCCAGTGCCCACCCAGAACAAGTGCGGAGGACACTAGCTCGGCACAAATGCATGAATTAATAGCGTCGATAATAAATAAGCAACAGCAGAAAGATATAGAGGAAATCAGAGCGAAATTCTTTTCTAAAATAAAAAAGGAACTCTCAGAACTCATAGCATCTGAAGTAAAGAAGCACCTATAGAAACATAGGGAGGAAACCCAATTTGAAAACAACACTGCAGTAAAAGAACTTATAACTGCTTCTAAAGAAGATATTGATAAAAAAAGAGGAGATTAGAAAAATTATGGATTCCTTGAATGAGCAATATAGGAAAGAAATAGATCACATGAAGCAGAGTCAAAGAGATATAAAGGAAATTAAAATCTCAATCACAAGCTTTCAAAACACTTTAAGTGAATGTGAAGACAGAGTTTCAGATATTGAAGATGCTGGTGCACCTAGTGAAAAAGTAAGAAAGGATCTCTTTAAAACAACGAGGATGCAGGACAGAATAATCTATCACCTGCATGATGATGCAAAGATAAACAATGTGAAACTAATAGGCATCAATGACGAAGAAGAGGTCAATACAAATGACATTAAAAAATATGGGCAGAAGTAATAGAAGAAAATTTCCCAAATATGAGGAAACAATCTGACATTCAAGTAACTGAAGCATACAGAACGCCAAGGAACGTCAACCCAATGAAAAACACATCGAGACACATAATAGTGAAGATCCCAGAAATTCAGCCCTAGAATAATCTACAGAAAGCCGCAGGTCACATTCAAAGAAAACAAGAACAGAGAAAAGAAGCAGATCACATTCAAAGGAAAACCCATCAGAATTACAGCCAACTTCTGTTCACAAACCATGCAGGCAAGAAGAGCACGGAGCAGAGTACTTCAGGTCCTCATTGAAAACAAATTCCAGCCCATATTACTGTACCCTGCAAAACTCTCTTTCAAGTTTGATGGAGAAGTGAAATACTTCCATGACAAAGAACAGCTAAAGAATTTCGAAATGACAAAGCCAACCTTACACAGGCTACTGAAAGATGTTGTAGACAGGATCAAAGCGATCAGAACTCCACGAATGAGATCAAAAGCAACCAAATAAATAGGGTAAGCAATTAAACACAGGAGAAAAAGAAGTAAACGATGAAAGGTAAATGACATGTCAACCGTAAGTCAATACATCTCAATTCTAACCATAAATGTAAATGGACTCAATTCACCAATTAAGAGAAATAGACTGGCACAGTGGATTAGGAAACAAAACACAACAATATGCTGTATACAAGAAACACATTTAAATCATAAAGACATTCATAGGCTGAAAATCAAAGGATGGAACACAATACTACATGCCCCAGCATCTCACAAAAAAGCAGGGGTAGCAATTCTATTCTCAGACAGTATATATTTCAAACGAACAATGATCAAGTGAAAGAAAGAAGGCCACTATATACTGCTTAGGGAAAAATTCAAGAGGAAGAGGTAACACTAGTAAATATGTATGCACCAAACATGGGAGCACCCTACTATATAACGCAAATCTTAATTTACATGAAAAATCTAATATCCAATACCACAATTTTAACAGGAGACCTGAACAGACCCTTATCTCCAAAAGACAGGTCACCCAGACAATAACTTAGCAAAGAAATAAGAACTGAATCAGAGTTTGAAACAAATGCACTTAGTGCACATATACAGAGTGTTCCCCCCAAACACAGCTGAATACACATTTTTCTCAGTTGCACATGGGTCACTTTCTAAAATAGACCACATACTGGTCCATAAGTCATGCTTATATATATGCAAGAAAACAGAAATTATCCCATGCACATTATCTGACCACAGTGCAATGAAACTGGAAATAAATGACAAAAGAATTTAGAAAAAAAACTTTGAATACATGGAAATTAAATGACCCCCTAGTCAGCAAACATTGGGTCACAGATGAAATTAAACAAGAAATTCAACAATATCTACAATTCAATGAAAATTCAAGCTCAACTTATGGTAATTTATGGGAGGCCATGAAAGCAGTTCTCAGAGGGATATTCATAGCTGTGAACTCACACATTAGGAAAACAGACCGGGAACAAATAACTACTCTGACGCTGCAACTTCAATAACTAGAAAAGGAAGAGCAAACCAAACCCAGAGCGGAAATACAAGAGGAAATCATGAAGATTAGAGCAAATTGAGACAATTTCCTTAGAGCAATTGAGACAAAGAAAACAATTTAAAGAATTAAAAAAGCAAAAAGCTGGTTCTTTGAAAGATTAAATAAAATTGATAAGCCCCTAGCTAACCTCATCAAGCAGAGGAAAGAAAAAATCCAAATACAAGCAATAAGGAATGAAAA
>NW_004526649.1:0-972 GCF_000260255.1 Octodon degus
TTGTACTATGGATAACCACTAAAAAGATAACAATGTACAGTGTATTGATTATCAAAACTGTCCTATTAATCAGCTGTGAAACTGTCTCATTCATAGTTATTTTTCAATATAAATAAATAAATGAAAGAAACTGTCATTGCTATTTGTTTCTCAATGAAATTATTAAAAAATAGAAAATAAATAAAAAGTTAAAAAAAGAACTGAGGGTGTAGCTCAGTGGGAAGGTCCTAGACTCAACCCATAGTCATTAAAAGAATTTATACCTGCAAAAATTAAAACATGAGTAAGATTCAGCCAGAGAAGAGAAATATGAGTGAGAACACCTTGTGAGATGTTCCACCATGAAGGGAGAACATCAAACAGTTATGAAAGTAAGACCCATTCCTGAAGCTGTGCAGGTATGTTCAGAGGACAGAGAAAGAAGTGTGCTCAGAGGCTGAGGGAAGGCAGGCTCTTATGAACAGGGCCTTTCAGGTGAGAGAACAGGTAAGGCCAGTGCAGTGTGACTTTTCCTAGGCCCCTGTACACTACAAGATTATATATATATATAGAGAGAGAGAGAGAGAGAGAGGTAATCTAGGTTAGACCTAAAGTAAGAAATTTAAATTTAGGGTCTTTCATTAATGGGAGTCTAACTTTTCCAGTGCTTATGTATACGAATACACATCTCCTACACAGTGTCTACAGAAAAACAACCTGTCTTTAAAGGGATGATCAGGATTGAGGACTTCAGAATTAGAACATGAACAAGGGGAGCAGCGTGGTCTTATTTGCTTTCTCTAAACAATGCGAAATGGGCTACGGAGAGGTAGGATTAGAGACTGGAGACAGATGCAATCTTTGCTGTCGTCCCATGGGAATCAGAGGTGCTCTGCACCACCACGGTGGCCCTGGGATCATCCCATGGGAATCAGAGGTGCTCTGCACCAGCACGGTGGCCCTGGGATCGTCCCATGGGAATCAGAGGTGCTC
>NW_004526649.1:1072-5779 GCF_000260255.1 Octodon degus
GCACCAGCACAGTGGCCCTGGGATCATTGCATGGGAATCAAAGGTGCTCTGCACCAGCACGGTGGCCCTGGGATCATCCCATGGGAATCAGAGGTGCTCTGCACCAGCACAGTGGCCCTGGGAGAGGACTGGAGTGGAGAATATTTGGATGTTAGAATCAGCAGGACTTGATGACTACTTAAATAAGGACGTGAAGGAGACTGGGGTGGGGAGGAATTTGTTTGCCAAATAAAATAGTCAAGCTATTTCCAAATCTTAAAGACGGCGTGCATTTCCACCACATCTTCACTTGCTTGAACGGTCATCTACCTATATAACCCAGTAGTTTTTACATCCTGAATGATTATAATTAAGTGCTTCATGTTCAGAACAATTTTTGGAGCTGGTAAGATAGCTCAGCAGACAAAGTGCCTGCTTTGACAAGCACAGGAACCAGGTTCAATTCCCAGTCCCACATGCCACACTGGCCCCACCCCAGGTCCTGCTGAGCAGGCCACCAAGACCAGGCTTGCATATGTAATCCCAGTACTAGGGAAGCTGAAAACAGGAGGATCACTACAAGTCTGAGCTGTGTGGTGAGACTCTGTACACATACACACATGAAAAGAAATAATAATAATTCTCAGAATGGATCAATTGCAGAGAATTTTGTTTTTCTTTTGATAATGGTTTTATGGATCTTGTCCTATTTTCTAGCATTTCTGTGAAGTTCCCATTTTAGTAGTGTTTTAATATTTGTGATCTAATTCTAAAATGTTAATCTCTCCCACATAACTCCTTGAAATACCAATTCAGATGGAGCTCAAGCATGCCTTTATCATTAAAAGGAAGTTATTGAATGCAATTTTCACAGATGAATGACATAATTGTAAATATTGTTCAAAAATAAATACCTAGTGTGATGGAAACATTAAGTTTTATTTCCTGAAGGATCATCAATGATGCTAGTCTTTATTAAATTTGAAAAATAAGTTTCTGTGAAAGGTAACAGCAAACCGTTTTGCAGCAAGTGTCTTTAGAGAAAGGTCATGTTCTTCCACAGAGATGTATCGTGGGTAACGTGCATATCCAAAGGTTAAGCTTCCGGGCCCTGGCCTGAGTTTGCTTCATGCTGTTTCATAACTGCCTGCCCACGGCTACCCTAACTGGTTAGTGCACCATGCTAATGAGGCCAGTGACAAAAGTTCAAATCCCCAGGCAAGCAATTTGTTTTTCTCCGCTTGTGGTAATGATTGTAATGCTTAACCTCGGTCAGATATCGGAAATATGTGTCCATCGTCACAGTGTCAAAACAGAGAACAAACAGCTGAAGGAAAATCTGTCCTTCGATTAGAAAATCATCACACAGCACCTGTGCGGCTACTGGGGGGACGTTGGTGTCACCTTCAAACACAGAGTATAATGCTCCTCATATTACAACAGACAAAGTTCTTGCCAACAGCAAGTTATAAATGTCACCAAGGATGATGATCTGAAATAGACTCCACAGGAATAATTTATTCAGTTTTCACCAAACAGCACTAAATTCAACATTAAGTGAAAATTATGTGATGTGCCCGTTTACCTGCGTGCTTCCTGTTTCTCAAAATTGTTATGGAGATGAATCAGACGGTATCTGGGAGCCATTTTAGACCACTAAATTATTCATCGAAATTGTTTCCTTATGATTCAGTGGGAGCAGAGTAGATATGTGGAGTTTTTATAAACCAAAAACATGGCTCATGTACAATTCAGCCCTGAACAATAGTCAGTTTAGAAAAGGAAAACAATTTGCAGCCAGCTATTTGCGTGAACAGTGGCTTGGGTAGATAAATGATCAGTTGCAGCATGAATCAGAGCCATCTGTATTCTGATCTGAGCAGCCCTTCACGTCCAGTTTAGCAATATTCATTGTCCAGCAGGGCTCCAAAGATGCTCAACTCATGAAGAAGCCTGTCTCGGAGGCTCAGCAGATTGATTAACAAAGGCTTTTAGCAGAACAAAGGACCACACGGGGTACAGTGGCGGTAGCGTGACCTGCAAGTCGTACCTGTCCACATTACCTACTTAGCTCTCCAGGTGGGACTTCAAATAGAAGAAGAAAAACAGATGGGGAATCGCACGCTCTGGGGCTGGCCCACAGATTTCTAGTTGGCTGGAAAACCAAAGCCAAAACTCAAGAAGGCACTGTCGAATTATCATCACACGTGTCTAGCCACTCACTTTAATGATTCTCTTCCCTCCAGCCTCTACTTTCTCAGGGTCACTCAAAGCCACCCACATTCCTCTAGCCCCCCTTCTCTGCTCCCTTAGTACCCCTGCCCTGGTACTCATGGAATTCTAACCAGTACACAGAAAAAAGGCTCCAAGTCTAGGCAGAAGGTTTTTGTTTGTCTGTTTGTTTGTTAATCACCTCAAACAATCAACCTCAAAGCAATTAAGCTTGAAAGCATTTAGCAATCAGAAGGGCAACGATTTACACATTATTTTACCACAGGAAAATATCACATGTCTGCTATTTGCTCAGCCCACTCTGCCTGGCAGGCAGGTCTGCCAAGAGATTCAGAGGTTACTGCAAAAGCATAGAACTAAGTTACGAGGGTTAGACGTGTTACGGCACCTCCTCTGCACCGGGCAGTCTCTGCCTCCGCCTCTCCCTTTCTGTGTATTCCTGAAAGAGGAGGCAGGCCCCAGGAGATTGCTCTGATCCAGACACAACCGAGACATAAAGACATCGTTCAGTACTGTTCCACTCCTTTCCTGGATGTCCAAGCCTTTGAGGAACGTACTTGCTTACTGTCAACGCACGAGCTACTCCACCCACTTCTGGGTATGCTCTCTAAAAGTTTTTTTTTTACACTAAACATCCTTCCATCCAAATGTAGAGAAATTAAATCATGATACAACTTTTCCATGAAATAATCCATGGATATTTTCTCTATATAACAAGAACTAAAGATTCTGTAACTGGAGTTCCCAAGAGGAAGCTTCTTTCTTTATTTTTCTGATTATACTCTGGAAAGATTAGTGTGAGTACCTTATTGGCCTAATTAGAAGTCAAAAGGAGCTGGGTATGGTGAGATTAAAGTAGTCTGTAATCCCAGTTACTCGGGGGCAGAGGCAGGAGGATCAAAAGTTGGAGACCAGCCTCCGTAATGTAGCAAGACATTTCCTTAAAATAAGATTGAACAGAGATGAGGATATATATAGGTAAGCACCCCTAAATTCAATCCACAGTACCACAGAAGAAAACAAGAAAGATGAGGAGGAGCAGAAAGAAGGGGAGGAGGAACAGGAAGAGAAGGAAGCAGTGTTGGTCAAAAGGCAAAATATATTATTATTCTTATGTTTAAGCTTGAACATCAGTTGTAATATGTAGTTTTTCTAAAAAGTCAAAACAAATAAGAAAATCCACATTCCACTATAATGTTTTCCTTCTTTCTGAATGAATACTGAAATAACATCTGATATACAAAAATCAACTGTCTAGAATAAAGGAAAATGCTGCCTTTTAGTACATGAGGAGGTGAATTTGATAAAGAGTTCTTTACTGCACTAGAGATCTGTAATTTTCATGCGCCCTTTCTTCTTTTTACCTCTGCCCTGTCAAACCAAAGGCTAATCTGGGGCTGCAGTCGGACAGAGGAGACTCACACAGGATCCTAAAGCAGAAGAAGAAACTGCCTAAATTAGCTCAAGAGATGTCAGCTGGACACAAGGAGAAACTCTGTTGCCCTGATGAAAAATTGAATTAGGCCAATTAGAGGTCATGGAGTTCCTATCCTCAGGGAATTTCCTACAATGTCTAAAGGACGATTTTGTGCCCAAGACCCTTCACTGTGTGTGTTCAGTCCTTCCTCTGATAGGAATGACTGATCCGTTTAGCAAGAACAACTTCGATCAGGAGGCCTGAACTCGTCAGTGAGCTCAAAGCATATTCCCCAGCCAAGAGCAGCAATCAGGAGCATGTAGGCCCCTTAGCTGTGCAGCATTTCTCAAATGCTATGAAATGTTCACAAATACGGAGGAAACTGCTAAGCAAAGATCACCCAGAGAAACATTTTTTCAGCAAAGAGAGACTAATTCTGTGGCTATCACACATGGCTCTTTGAGATAAAGAATATTTCTGAGAAACAAATGTGGGTCGTTCTGTGTAATTGATTTCAGAGGGCAAAATATCCTCCAGGGGTAGCAAACCTGCCGTTACAAAAGTGATCCAAAAATTAAATGGCCATCTGTCAGCTAGGTGCTAGCGCCTGTTCAGTATGAAGAGACTACGGCAACTCTAAAGGTACCATCTTTGTGAGAAAAAAGGAACTGGCCAACTTGATAGCAATGTTACTTGCAGGCACCCTAAAAGCATGCATGTGTGAATGCAAGCACACACGCGTAAGAATTACGCTGAATCCTAAAGTCCTAGTTTTTTACTTCTGCTTCTAAAACTGTGGGAAGCCATGCACCTCAAAGAGGAGATATGGAAGACAAATCTGGGGTAGGGTCCAGCCTCCTGGGAGATGTGGACAAGAGCCAATCAGAGGAGGCTGGCACAAGGAGCCTGCATCCTGTTGGCACACGGGTGCTTGACCTTTATCTCCTGGATCTGGAGACATCAAAAAAATGCCTAAGAGGAGAGCTGAGGAAATGGAGTGCAAGACAACTTCAAGGACTTTGGGACCATGGTCTGGGTCACCTGGCTCAGAAATATTCCCCTAGAGACCCAGTCCTAGC
>NW_004526650.1:0-5663 GCF_000260255.1 Octodon degus
TTCATGCTTGGAGTACCTGTCATTCTGGTCTTCTGAATACGGGCTGCTTGTCATGACATTCCACTTGCTGTCATACTGTCTCTCAGGTAGATGATTGTTCAAAAAGAAAGGGGTGCTGAGGGCCGGCGGTATAGCTCAGTGGACTAAGTGCTTGCTTAGGTAAACACAGGGGCCAGGTTTCAATACCTGGCTCTGCGTGCCGCGCCAGCCCTGCCTTTGGGTACGCTGAGCCAGCGATGGAGTCCGGGCGTGGTGGCGCGGCGCGCGCCTGTAATCCCAGCACTTGGGAGTCAGAAATCAGGAGGATCACTACTAATGTGGGCTATGTAGTGAGACCCTGAACAAAAAAAAAAGAAAGAAAAAAGAAAATCTAAAAATAAGGGGGGTGTTGAATGTAGACAAGAGACAGGAAAAGGAATGTTGTGGGACTGTCCTGCTTCCTGCTGCAAGATTGTATATGGTTAGATTTTTGGACTTACATGTAAACATAAGAATTATATAATTCTTTATGCCTATTTTAAAATTATATTTTAATTTGCTAAATGTTTTTTCGTCATATTCTGCAGGGACTTAAAGTTCAACATATCAATACTTGATGAAAAATACCTGTTCCATTTTATGCCTAAGATGTTTGATACTCAGACAGATAGTGAGGTTAAGCCTAACAGCCTAGGTTGTATGGTAATAACAATAAACTTCTCTTCTGGATGGTTAACAACTTAAGTTTGCAAACCAAAATTAGAGAAAAAGGAGGGCCACAAGGAAAGCCAACATTTTGGCCCTAACTTTCTAAGGTCAATTAAGACTCAGGACATATGAGAACTTGTACTGTAACGTCATGTACCTCGGTAGTGTCCCAAATTTTCTGATCAAAGAGATTATGGGGCCAAAGAGGAAAGTGATCGATGATGTAGAGTGTGCCTAAGGAGAGTCACATGGAGAGAAAACATTCTCTCAGGCTTTCACGGGGAGCACATTTGCCAAGCAATGGCTGTGATTCATCCACATGGCTGACACTGACAAAGTTTCTACAATCTGAAGTACAGGATCTCAGGATAAATCCTGAGGGGATTTCACTGACCTTATCAGACCCAAAAGCTACAACTCTTGTTGCATGGGTCTTGCTTTATCTTGGTCTTAACCATCCAGCAGAAAAGTATAAAGGAAGTATAAGAAGTAAAGCCATGCTGTTATGTTGACCTGTAGGAGACTCAGGTCAACAATTTCTGACACTGCCAGTGAAGCAGAAGACGCAACACTATTATGGACTACAGGACTCTTTTAGAATATTTTGCTGAGTTAACACACCTATAATATTCAAAAAATGGAACTAAACAAAAAAAGGGGATACAGATGAGTGTCCATTTTGTATCTGTGTGTTCAAAATGGTTAGGATAGATATAGTTACATTCTCTTAATGAATAGAGGGATTTTTTCTAATAGGATATCATGTCCACATCTTTTTTTTCTTTTCAAAGTTTTATTGATAAACATATAGCAATGAGACAGTTTCAAATCAAATCGAAAGTACAGTTTCAACAAATAATACACTGCATACATTCTTCTCAGTGGTTAATTGCTGTACAAGATGCAGACTTGTGATCCTACTTACAAACACCATTAGAAAAAATCATTCTATTCATTAAGAGAATGCAACTATATATCTATCCCAACCACTTTGAATACACAGATTCATGTCCACATCTTGTATAGCAATTAACCACTAGGAAGAATTATGCCATGTGTTAATTACTGAAAGTGTCCTACCAATTTGGTTTGAAACTGTCTCATTGCTACTTTTTTCTCAATAAAATTATGGGGGAAAAAAAGAAAAAGCAAAAACAAAAAAAAAAGAAAGACCTAGCCAAAAAAATGAGATGAATATATACTTCTTAGAGGAAGAAATACAAATGATAAATAAATATATGAATCAATATTCAACATTACTGGTCATTCATAAGATGCAAATTAAAACAATGCCAAGATTCCATCTCCCTGCAGAAAGAATGGCTATTATTAGGATATTAATGAATAACAAATGTAAATGAGTTGTGGGGAAAAAGGAACCCTTATCTACTGTTTTTTGTACACTGGTACAACCACTGTGGAAATCAGTATGGTGATTCTTTAAAAAACTAGGATTAGGGGTCCGCTTCAACCTATTACCTTCTTAGTATCTTTCTGGAAAAATTAAAAACACAATTCCATAACCATATATGTGGACCCATGTTTATAGCAGCACAATTTGTCATAGCTAAATCTTGGAAACAACCCAAATGCCCATCAACCAAGGAATGGATAAAAAAAGATGTGGTATTTTTATACAATGGAATATTACTCAGCTATAAAGAAAGGTAAACTGGAGCATTGTATAGTTAAATGGATGCAACTAAAAACCATACTTATAAGTGAAATAAATCACTCACATGTGTAAACATTATACTGTTCCCCTAGTGTAAGAAACTGAAAGAGTAAATAAGGTCCAAAAAGTACAATAGAACACTTTGCTAAATAGCTCAGTGGATTAAAGCACCTGCAAGCAGGTGCAGGGGCTTGGGATTCAATCCCTGGGCCTGCCATGCTGGCCCTGTCCCCAGGGCATGCTGAGATTGCAATTGAGACTGGGCATGGTGGTATGCACCTGTAATCCCAGCTCTTGGGAGGCTGTAAACAGGCAGATCACTATGAGTCCAAACTAGTAGTGAGCCCCTGAACACCCTGTAGACCTTCCCTAAAATACAAAAAAAAAAAAAAAAAAAAAAAAAGGTACAATAGATATTGTGAAAGAGTAAGGAAATGGCTGAAAAGGAAAGAACAAGTAGGGGAAAGGAGAAAAGAAAGGAAAAATGTATAGCTAAGATAATTATAATACTAATTTCTACTAGTTCATTGAAAGGAACAGTTAGTGCTTATATTGTTTGATCAATTTTGCATGCCTATATCTAGTAATCTGAGAAACTACTTTGAAGATAACAGTAATCAATATAACAACCATTGTTAATCTCTTGTTCTTCAAAACCATGTTGTTTTGAAATTCTGTATTTTTTTCTCTTTAAAACACAAGACAATGTTTGTGCTTTTTGTTTTACGTCTTTGGTACAGGGTCTCACTATGCAGCTGTTACCCTTTGGGTACCTTTGTCATGATGCTCCTGTTTTCAGCTTCCCCAGCACTGGAATTACAGGCATGCGCCACCACACCCAGACTCAGTGGTTGTGCAGCCCATGGTGCCGGGGATCAAATCTTGGTCCCTGTGCTTGCCTAAGCAGGTGCTTAGTCCACTGAGCTATCTTGCTGGTCTTATACTAATATTGAGGGGAGAAATTTTTATGCCCATATCTTGTACCCTGAACAACTGCTTTAAAGATAACATGTAATGTATCAACTATTGTTATTATTCTATTATTTTGCTATGAAATTTTATTTTACCTTTTTCCCATTAAAAAAGAAAAGATAGATAATAGGAACTAGGGAGAGTGCTCTCTGTCAAATGGGAAGGGATTAGTCAATGGAGGGTAAGACAGGGGTGGGAAAGCTGATGAAAGAAGAATGAAGATGTGTTGTGCATGTGCCCCACTCCACACAGGAATGTGACCATTGTGTACTGCTGACACATACTAAAAGAAAATAAAGTCATTTCTCCTGAAATGTGGGGGAAGAAAAATAAAAAGAAAAGAAAGATTTGTACTAACATTGTCTATAGAATTTTTAACACTCATATCTTGTACTCTGAGCAACTGCTGTAAAGATAACAGTATGCAGTGTATCAACTATTTTTATTCTCTTATTATTTTGTTATGAAATTTTGTTATACTTTTTTCCATAAAAAAAGAAAACAAATAGGGCTGGCCAGACAGCTCAGTGGACTAAAGCACCTGTTTAGGCAGATGCAGGGACTGGGTTCAATCCATGGCATGCTTTGCCAGCTCCCCTACTCCAGGAGTGCTGAGATGGTGATTAAGACTGGGCATGGCAGTGAGCACCTATAATCCCAGCACTTGGGAGGCTGAAAACAGGAGGATCACTGTCAGATCTGTGCAGTGAGACCCTGTAGACCCTGTACTAAATACATAAAAATAAATAAATAAATAAATAAATAAATAAATAAGAGAATCTACATCTGAGAATTCACAGGTCAATTATGGAAATGGCTATTGCTTGATCCAATAGGTCATTATTAAAACTATGAACTATGACTCTTAAAATTATAGAAAGCACTCTGTATATCTTGGCATTTACTAATCTGATGGACAGTTTATTTCCTGATTGCATACACTCTCATAAAAGAGAAATTAAGGAATGCCACACTACATCTTCAAAACCCTTCTCTACCGCAATACTTTCAGAAGCTTTATTTCTATCCTTTGGCACAGTGACTGTCCTATTTCTAGAGAAGTCAAATAACTCTGACTTCCCTGATTACTTCATCTGGGTGTGTGAGTTAATGCCTTTAAAGTTTACCTTAGAAACATACAGACTAACTAGGCATGATCTTAAATTATCTAAGACAGGTGTGAAAACTTGCCCCACATGGTACATGATGCCTCTCCCTTCTTTGTCTCTACTCTGTAGCCACTGGGCAAACAGTTGCCTCCTCTCACAAACAAGAGAAATAAAGTAACACATGTTCTTCTTCCTCATTCCTTCTCCCATAAAAATATCTGAGCAATCCAACTCTTGCTAAAGCAGACTCACACCCTCTCGTACAAGAAGCAGGCAAATGTTCTGCACCTTACCTTACCATGATGTTCCTGTCATTCAGATGTGGCCCAGGGAAATGCAAAACTAACAATTTTTCTAACTAGGAGCAGCCAATTATATGCAAGCTAGAGAAACCCACATCTAGGTGTTTCATTTTTATCAAAATATTAACCTCAATCTAGGCGTAGTGGCATACATTGGTAGTCCCACTACTCAGGAAGCTGAGGCAAGAGAATCTCCAGAGATTCAAGGCCATTTTGGGCTATGTAGTGAGTTCAACACTAGCCTGAATTCTATTTATTTCTTTGCTTACTTACGTAATGTATTTGGTACAGGGTTTTACTACACAGCTTGGACTGGTAATGATCCTCCTGTTTTCAGCCTCCCCAGTGCTGGGATTACAGGCATGCACCACCATGCCCAGACTCAGCCTCAGAGTGCCCCAGGGGCAAGCTGGCACAGGTTGCAAGACCAGGGATCAAACCAAAAACCAAAACCAAGCAAACAGTACAAAACAAAAACAAAACTAACCTTCAAACTGTTCAAAACCTTGACTATTCACCTGATACAGAAACACAGTATCCTTACATGGCATCTACTACTGAGCATACACTGGTGACATATAAACCAAATATAAAGCTAGATCCCTGTTCACCTCCTTCTAGTCCTACATGTGCTCGGGACATCGTCTACAATGTGTCTCTACACATGAAGTCTGCAAAATTAGAAAGCTGAGGAAAAGGCAAAAGCAAATGAAATAAGAAGAAACAAATGCCAGGAAAACCACTAATAAATATGGAAGAAAGTCACAATCCAAATATGAAACAAGAATGTCTTGGGGAAAACGACCCAGGCCGCGGGATCCTGAACAGACCCACAGCGCAGGCCCGGCGAGTGAGTGAGAAGACCGAGGCCACGGGAACCTGCACCGACCCAGAGCGCAGGCCCAGTGAGTGAGTGAG
>NW_004526651.1:0-414 GCF_000260255.1 Octodon degus
GGAACTCTTGAAGACATAGGGGTAGGCAAAGAGTTCATGAACAGAAATCAAATTTCACGGGTAACAGATGAAAGAATTAACAATTGGGACCTGTTCTTACTGAGTTTTTTCACGTCAAAAGAAATTACCAACAAAGTGAAAAGGCAACTCAGAAATTTGGAAAAAATCTTGACAAATAAGTACTCAGACAAGGGTCTGCTCTCTAGAATCTATAAAGAACTAAAGAACACTAGGGCCCCAAAATTTAAAGACCCAATCCAGAAGTGGGCATCCGAGATGAACACACGCTGCTCAGAGGAAGAAATTAAAGAAGCAAATAAATATATGAAAAAATGCTCCACGTCACTAGCCATTCGTGAAATGCAAATTAAAACCACACGGAGATATCATCTCACCCCCGAAAGAATGGCTATC
>NW_004526651.1:3114-6535 GCF_000260255.1 Octodon degus
GTGTTTGTAAATAGGATCTCAAGTCCGCATCTTGTACAGCAATTAACCACTAAGAAGAATATATGCAGTGTGTTATTTGTTCAAACTGTACTTTCGATTTGATTTGCAACTGTCTCTTTGCTATCTGTTTATCAATAAAATTTTGAAAAAATAAAAAAAATTGTGGAAAAAATAAAACTAATTCTAGACATAAAAAAAAAGAACAGCTAAAGAATTTCATGAAGAAAAAGCCAACCCTACACAGGTTACTGAAAGATGTTCTAGTGGGGAGCAAAATGATAAGAATTCCACGAATGAGACAAAAGCCACCAACTAAATAAGACAAGCAATTAAACACAGGACAAAAAGGAGTAAACTACAACAAGTAAATAACACGGCAATCATAAGTCAATACATCTCAATTCTAACCATCAATGTAAATGGACTCAATTAACCGATTAAGAGAAATAGACTACCACAGTGGATTAGGAAACAAAATCCAACAATATCCTGTATACAAGAAACACATTTAATGCATAAAGACATTCATACGCTGAAAGTCAAAGGACGGAAAACAATACTACACCCCAGCACCTCAGAAAAAAGCAGGGGTAGCAAACTTATTCTCAGACAGTCTCAACTTCAAACCAACAATGATAAAGCAAAATAAAGAAGGCCACTATATACTGGTTAGGGGAAAATTTCAAGAGAAAGAGGTAACACTCATAAATATGTATGCACCAAAAACAAGAACACCCAACTATATAAAACAAATCATAACAGACATGAAAATCTAATATCCAATACCACAATCTTAACAGGAGACCTTAACACCCCCTTATCCCAAAAAGATACGTCAACCAGACCAAAAAAAATGGCAAAGAAATAACAGAACTGAACTAGAGCTTGAAACAAATGGACTTGGTGGACATATAAAGATTGTTCCACCCAAACACAGCTGAATACACATTTTTCTCAGCTACACATGGATCATTTTCTAAAATAGACCACAAACTGGTCCCTAGGTCATGCTTAAGTATATGCAAAAACCAGAAATGATCCCATGCTTATTATCTGATCACAGTGCAATGAAACTAGAAATAAATGACAAAAGAAATCAGAAAAAAAACCTTAAATACATAGCAATTAAATGACACCCTACTCAGCAAACAATTGGCCACAGAAGCAATTAAACAAGAAATTGAACAATATCTGCACTTCAATGACAATTCAAGCACAACTTACAAGAATTTATGAGATAAAATGAAAGCAATTCTCAGAGGGAAATTCATAGCTGTGAACTCACACATTAGAAAAACATAACTGGAACAAATAAACACCCTAATGCTGCACCTCCAACAACTAGAAAAGGAAGAGCAAACCAAACTCAGAGCCCAAAAATGGGAAGAAATCATAAAGATTAGAGCAGAAATTAATTCAATTAAGATGAAAAAATCAATGCAAAGAATTAAAAAACAAAAAGCTGGTTCTTTGATAGATTAAATAAAATCGATAAGCCCCTAGCTAACCTCATAAAAAAGAAGAAAGAAAAAATTAAAATACAAGGAAAAAGGAATGGAAAGGGTGTAATTTCCACAGACCCAGTGGAAATTCAAAGATTATCAATAACTACTTTGAGAATCTTTACTCTCATAGAATTGAAGACAAAGAGAAAATGGACAGATCCCTAGACAGGTACAAATTACCTAAACTGAATCGACAAGTTTTAACCACTCTCAATAGCCCTATAACAGCCAATGAAATACGAGATGTAATTAAAAACTTACCGATAAAGAAAAGTCCAGTCCGGTGGATTCACAGCTGAATTCTATAAGAAGTGTACAGAAGATGTAGTCATTATACTCCTCAATCTCTTCCATGAAATTGAAAAGGAAGCAATCCTTCCAAAATCATTCCTGGAGGCAAGTATTATATTGATACCAAAACCAAGGAAAGACACAACTAAGAAAGAGAACTACAGGCCAATCTCCCTCATGAACATAGATCCCAAAATCCTCAATAAAATCCTAACAAATAGAATTCAGCATATCATCAAGAAGATCATACACCATGACCAGGTAGGATTCATCCCAGGGATGCAAGGATGGTTCAATATTCAAAACTCTATCAATGTAATACACTATATCAATAGAGCCAAAACTAAAAACCACATGATCATCTCCACTGATGCAAAAAAGCCTTTTCACAAACTCCAACACTCATTCATGTTCAAAGTCCTACAGAAAATTGGAATAGATGGCCTATACTTCAATCTGGTAAAAGCCATTTATGAAAACCCAACAGCTAACATAATCCTAAATGGGGAAAAACTGAAATCTTTTACTCTTAGATCTGGTACAAGCCAAGGATGTTCTCTATCACCACTCCTATTCAATATAGTTCTGGAATCATTAGCTATAGCCATTAGACAAGAGAAAGAAAAGGAATAAGACTTGGTTAAATTTTCTTTATTTGCAGATGACATGATACTTTACTTGGAAGACCCAAAAAACTCCACGAAGAAGCTACGAGAATTCATGAAGAAATTCAGTAGCATAGCAGGTTCTAAAGTCAATACCCAAAAGTCAATAGCATTCCTCTACACAGACAACAAACCCACTGAAAGGGAAATTAGTGAAACAACACCTTTTACAAGAGATCCGAGGAAAGTGAAATACCTTGGAATTAATCTAACTAAAAAAGTCAAAGATCTTTTCAAGGAAACTTACAGTACTCTGAAAAAAAGAGATTGTAGAGTATTTCAGAAAATGGAAAGATTTTCCATGCTCCTGGATAGGAAGAACCAATACTGTGAAGATGGCCATACTCCCAAAATTGCTGTACAGATTTAATGCAAGCCTATAAGACTACCACTGACATACCTCACAGAGGTAGAGAAATCATTCCTAAAATTTATCTAGAAGCAGAAAAGAGCTAGAATAGCAAAGGAAATCTGGGGCAATAAAGACAAGCCAGGAGGCATTACAATTCTGAAATTATACTACAAGGCTACTATGATAAAATCAGCATGGTACTGGTAACGAAATAGATCTGAGTATCAATGGAATAGATTAGAAGACACTGAAGCCCCTATGAACACACTCAGCCACCTTATCTTTAACAAAGGGGCCAAACATAATCACTGGAAGAAAGACAACCTCTTTAACAAATGGTGCTGGAAAAACTGACTCTCTACAAGCCAAAAAGTAAAACTTTACCCAGGGCTATCACCATGCACTAAACTAAAGTCAAAATGGATTAAAGATTTAAACATTAAAGCAGGGACACTAAATCTCCTGGAAGAGAAAGTAGGAGGAACTCTTGAAGACATAGAGGTAGGTAAAGACTTCATGAACAGAAATCAAATCACACAGGAAACAGTTAAAAGAATTAACAACTAGACCTGCTCTTACTGAGAAGTTTTTTCACATCAAAAGAAATT
>NW_004526652.1:0-564 GCF_000260255.1 Octodon degus
TTTCTGATGAGGGGAGTGTTGACTGATAACTGAGCACTTACCATAGATTTTCCCCTCATCATAGATCCCAGGCAGATCTGGTGACTTCATCATGATTGTTGAATCACTTTGTTAAAAATTGTTATTAATAAAAGAATCATAGTTTTTTTTATGGTGTACTCTCTGTGTTTAAATTCTATGAGTTTTGTTAAATGAAGAATTTCAGAGATCATTGGAGGCAGTGTCCTAAATGTCTGCCCTTTTTCATCTAGCTCCCTTTCCCAATTTCTCAAAGAAATGTCTCTGTGTACATTATTGATGTGTTTTTTCATTTTTTTTTACACTGAGTGTCTTATCTTTCAATCATTTAACAGAATTTATACAGAGCAGAAGTCACATAGCAAAGTCAAATCAATTGTTCTTTCATCATGAGTTCTGCTTTGGGCATTGTGTGTAAGGAGTGACACCCCAACTGAATGTTCAACTGAACATTCTTTTGTTGTCTTTAATTGCTGTTTTGGAAGTTACGGCTAGGCAGTTTTGATAATATCCTTTTTATTTGCTTTAATATGTAAGGATCTATAA
>NW_004526652.1:1239-1797 GCF_000260255.1 Octodon degus
ACAGAAGCAGACAGAGTGATGAACCTGAGGGACTGTGGCCTTTTCAGATCTTGGTGCCTGTGCCTGTCTGAGCTACATAAGGTCACTCTGTAGGATGGGGCCCTGGATCGAACCTGCATAGGACTTGAACATACTTAACAATGAATTTTGTGCTTTTAACAAGAGTGAATAGGCCAGGATAAAACTTAGTGGTATAAGCACCTGCCTGGCAAGTGCAAGGTCCAAGTTCAATGCCCAGTGCTGAAATAAACAACAGTGACTGATACAGCATGTTTTTCCTACTGGTTTTATCATTGGAGATATCACATTAGAGTTCCTCACATGCATGCCTCCAGCTCTTTTTCTTCCAAGTTGTCTTATATATTCTAAGGTATCATCACATATTAGAATTTAAACACTTCTTTGCTCTGCCTCATTTTTTTTCCTTCCTTCCTTCCTTCCTTCCTTCCTTCCTTCCTTCCTTCCTTCCTTCCTTCCTTCCTTTTTTAATTACAGACATGCATTATCAAACCTAGTTTTGGGCCAGAATGACACATACAGGGTTCGATGGCTGGCACA
>NW_004526652.1:4806-5761 GCF_000260255.1 Octodon degus
TGAATCTATTTTTTGTTTATCTTTTGGTCTCAATACAGAGATGTCCAAAAACATGAGGATGAATATAATGTGCTACACCATGAAATGAACAACAGTATGTTGGCTGTTTCCCAATGCCAGGACTTGTGTGATTCCAACCATCCTGAAAAGAGTTCATCATCCATGACAGAGGAGGATGTAGCACCCTACAGTCCGAATGTGATGAGTAAGTCACCCACTGCATAGAGAGTAAGGGTCTCGGAGGTCTTCTCCATTGTTTCTTGTTATGGTTTGCATCTAGGTGTGCCCCCAAAGTCTCATGCAGTCATGCGTAGCCCCTAGAGAGTGTGATTAATTTATGATGCAATGCTGGGATTTTGGGTGTCAGAGCTTCACCCACCCAGGGGCAGATAATGCGCATACTAATGTAAGTAAGGGAGAGGGGCTTGCTCTCTGCCACAGCTGCCTCCAGTATCTATCCTTTTTGTCTTCAGAAGTCTTCAAATGCTTTTCTTGAAAGCCACACATGAGATGGATGAAATGAAGGGAAATAAACCGAACATTCAGGGAAGATTTCTGCTTTTCTGGCTGGGGTTATGGCATATTTTGGTGGAACAGGAGATTGAATTCAGGCCCTTGCGCTTGTCAGGGAAGCGCTTATTCTACTTGGCCATCTCCCCAGCCCCGTAAGGCATATTTTGTATATGCTGCTTCATACAGACTTGTCACAATCTAAACTCCCCTAAAGAATTTTTATTTGATGTACTCTTCTATCTTGGTATCTTGTGATAGTTCAACTGCTTAAAATCTACATTTATAGTTCCTTCAGTCATATTAATTTTTTATGATTTTAGAGTGCTATTAAGGATTAGTTGGTATGGAAGTAGAGAAACAGGAAAATAGTCCTATGCTTTAGACCCTAGATTTAGTGAGCCTATGGTCTGGGCTGTCCCCTATCAAAAGGCTTCCCATTGTC
>NW_004526653.1:0-1131 GCF_000260255.1 Octodon degus
TTATTTTAAATGTTCAGTTCTTATCTTAATAGGCAAGCATTTTCTCTTGCCAAGAGTTTTGCCCATTTGCTGAACAAATTATATGAAAAATGTGAATTGTTTCAAATCCTTGGTCAAGTTTTAGTGGAGAGAATTGAGCTCTCTCTCTCTCTCTCTCTCTCTCTCTCTCTCTCTCTCTCTCTCTCTCTCTGTCTCCCTCTCTTTTTTGGTGGAACTGAGGATTGAACTCAGGCTTTTGCACTTGCGAGGCAAGCGCTTATTCTACTGAGCCATCTCCCCAGCCCTGAGCTCTCCTAATTCTCTTTATATACTTTTCTTGTGGGAAGCAAATACATGTATACATTTGTTTGTTTCTTTCATGAATACTGACCTTGCTAAGATTTATGCACACCTTATTCAGAATAAAAATTATTTTTTCAGAATAAAAATTTTAAATAGTACAGCAAACAAATATGTAATGGATTCAGACTTTCTGTAAGAAATCTCTGTCTCAGAAATGACCCTGCCTTCTACTTAATTTTGATACCAGAGTCAATTCTCATCAACATGCTTCACATGTAGTCTTGGTTACCACTAAATTGTCACCACCCATTATTTTTGCCTCCAGTGGAATAAAAAATGAGAACACTTTCCTGAATTAAAGCTATCGCTTGATTGTGACCAACATCTTCTTTGTTCACCCACTGTAACTGGATGGGGTATGAGTCCTTTTCTGCTTCTTTATCTGAAGCAAAATATGTCTCAAACAGAAGGCTAGCTTGTAGGTGATGCCTGAGAACCCTTCAGATGTTGCCCAATGATAAAGGACAACTGAATTACTTTTGGATTTTTTGGCTCCCTTGTGCTCTCAAACTTTTATTATATTTTTAAAAAAATATTATTTTAATGGAATTAAAATTAACTGTGGGACAAAAATAACTTTGTCCCTGTGTGTGAATGTGGGTTCTGCACTCAGTGTGGGACAGGCCTGTGCTCTAAGTCTCAGTACCTCATGGCCAGACCCAAATTCCTTTGAACCATGACTTACAAGTCTCTATATCTATATGTTACTTAGTTCGTTTTTGTTTTTGATCCATGTTGATGTTTCTCTCTCTCTCTCTCTCTCTCTCTCTCTCTCTCTCTCTCTCTCTC
>NW_004526653.1:1231-5924 GCF_000260255.1 Octodon degus
TCTATATGTTACTTAGTTCGTTTTTGTTTTTGATCCATGTTGATGTTTCTCTCTCTCTCTCTCTCTCTCTCTCTCTCTCTCTCTCTCTCTCTCTCCCTCCCTCCCTTCCTCCCTTCCTCCACCCTCTCTGGTTCAGGGGGTTGAACTCAGGGCCTTCATGCTGAGCTATAGCCACAGTCACTACTCCCTCATTTTTGATAATTTTCTGACAAGCACTCACTGAGTTTCCTCATCTTTATTTGAACTTGCAATCCTCCTGCCTCATCCTCTCAGAGTGCTGGCATTACAGGTGTACACCACAACACCTTGTCAAACTTTAAAAATAACATTTTTATTATAGCTACCTTCTTTATTACTGTCTCTTAAACCACATCCTACTGATCTCTTTCCTCTTGTCCAGTAGTGTCCCCTATACCTTTCATGATGCCTTTTTTGCTTTGATTCCATACATTAAGGAAAAACACACAATATTTGCCTCTCTGATTTTGGTTGATCTTACCCCATATGGTGGTCTCCAGTTATGTTCATTTTCCATAGATTATTTGATTTCATGTTTAAGCCTTCCATCTACTGATGGAAACCTAGGCTGATTTCTTGTTGATTTTTGTGAATTGTGCCACAATAGACATGCCTATGCAGGTATGCCTGAAGTGTGCTGCTTCAGTTGATCTGGCCATGTACCAAGGTATGGGACCACTAGATCTTAGTTTTTGAGGAGCTCCCTATTAATTCCCATAGTGACTGTATTAATTTACTTTAACAATATTTAAAGGCTCCTTTTTTTTTGTTTTTTTAAAAAAAGGGATGGTTTTTATTTTTTTATTTTTATTTTTATTTTTTTTGTATTTTAGGGAATGGTCTACAGGGTGTTCGGGGTCTCACTACTAGTTCAGACTGATAGTGATCCACCTGTTTACAGTCTCCCAAGAGCTGTGATTACAGGCTCCTGCCACCATGCTCAGTCTCAGTTGCCATCTCAGTGTGCCCCGAGGGCAGGGCTGGCATGGCAGGCCCGGGGATGGAACCATAAAGTGCTTGCAGGCACTTTCATCTGCTAAGCTATTTGGCCAGCCCTTAAATAAATTTTTTAAAGAATATAAAGTAGTTAAAGAGAAATCATTAGAAATGATACAAAATTTCACTAAACAAAATAATAGAAATTCAACAATGGCTGCTGTATTGCATGATATCTTCAAATTATTTGCTTAGATTACCAGATATAAACATGCAAAATTGGTCAAAAATAAACCAAAATGGGCTGGCCAGATAGTTCAGTGGACTAAAGAGCCTGTTTAGGCAGAGCTCAAGGACCAGACCTTCCAGTGTGCTGAGACAGAGATTGAGAGTGGGCGTGGTGGCCACGCCTGTAATCCCAGCATTTGGGAGGCTGAAAACAGGAGAATAACTACAAGTCTGATTTGTGTAGTGAGATCTTGTCGACCCTGTACTAAATACGTAAAAAACAAATAAAAACATAAACAACAAAAAAGTGTTGTAAGAATTTAAAAAGAAAAAAGAATATAAAGGAAAAAATTGTAAACATTAACTGCTCCATATGATGTTTTTACACAATGGAGTATTACTCTGCTATAAAAGAAGATAAATTTGAGGCTTTTGTATATAAGTGTATGCAACTAGACACTACTGATAAGTGAAATAAATCAAGTGTAAACGTATCATCTCACTAGTGTGAGAAGCTGACAGAGTAAATAAAATCTGAAAGGTACAGTGGATACTGTGAAAGGGAAAGCTTGCTCAATGGGAAGGAAATACTGGAGAGAAGAAAAGGACAAAAGAAAGGAAAAAGATAAATTTTTATATATATGCAGGATAATTTGGGTAATTGTGCTGCTGAAGGGATAGGGTTTTAATGTGCTTTTCATGTGATCTTGGTCTTGACAGTGTTCTAATGTTGATAAAAAGTATTTTTCAGTTTGTTTGTTAGGTTAAAAAAGAGGTTTTTGTTTATTTTTTATTCATTTTATTTTATTGAGAAATAAATATGAATGAGACAGTTTCAAAGCTGAATAATAGGACAGTTTCAATAATCAATACATTGTACATTGTCATCATCTTAGTGATTATCCATAGTACAAGAAGTAGACAGGATATGCTGTCCAAACACTATTAGTACACTTCTTTCTTCTCATTGAATTAAGCGAAACTAGCTGTATATCTATCCTAACTATTTTGTATATATAAATACAAAATGATCTTTCTTTTGTATCCCCTTTTTTTTGTTTAGTTCTGTCAGAGGTGAATATTCTATTGGCATCTAAACACTAAGGTGTTTGAATTCAGCTAAACAATCCCACACTATCCAGCAGTCTATAATATTAGTGGGTTATCCTCAGAAGTTATTGACTTGAATCTTTTACAGCTCATTATATTAATATGACTTGACTTTATATACCTCGTTTTTATACTTTTCTGACGGATGGTTAAGGCCAAGATAAAGCAAGACCTGTAGAGTAAGAAATGTAACTTTTGTATCTAATAAGGTCAGTCAAGTACCCTCAGGATTTATACTGTAGCCCTGTAATGAAAAAGAGGTTTTTAGTAAACTCTTGGAAGGCATTGATTTAAAATCCTGGTGTTAATACAAACCCATTTATCTTTGTAGAGTGCCCTGAACCGTATGTTCTTCTACAGTTGACATTTAACTTAACCATAACTGCTCTCTTCAGATGACTACCAGGTGGCTATTTGCAGATTTGATGCAAAGAACTGTCATGACTCTGAATCTGGCCATGAACACGTGCATCACAAAACAGTCAATGGAAAGTAGTGAGCACTAGGACAGGGTATTTATATTTTTTATTAGAGGGAACTAATTCACTGGGAGTGAAACTGATTTACATCTCACCCATTATGTAAAGAGTTTTGTGTGGAAGTATGAATTAATTGGCACATGTGTCTGATGTCTCCCAGCCATGTGTTAGGGCCTTTTATAGATCGGGTCTCTAGCAGCTGCCCTGTGACCCATCTTTTAAATCTGGCTCTACTTTCTTCTAGTTTTAAGTCATTTTGCTATGAACTCTACAGTTAAATGAAAAGAAAATATCATCTGTAGCTTTTGCCAGAATGGATGAGAAGAGTCTTTGAACTGCTGCACTGCCCTTGTAGTTTTTTTTTTTCTGGGTAGCAGTTGGTGGAATGCAATCTTTTTATTCTATTAATAATATGCTATGCATGGCCACATCCCTGGTTAATTAGACTTAGAGTTTTCAATTAACAGCATTTTGATGATACATTATTATCCTTATTAGTGAGGTCATAGACTATATTATAACAAAGACTGAAGATTCTATTGTCAGCATAATCTTGAAAGAACCATTTAACTTTATGAAATGTAGCTCATGAAGGAACTTCATACTTTGTTTGATGTATAATTTGACCCTCATAAAGAACCCAAATGATTCTCTTCTCTCTTCCCTTCTCAGACCAAAATGTCTAGCACTTCAGAATGTGTGAATATTTCCTTGGTTAAAATGAATAACACTGTCACAAAATGAAATCTGGATTTTAAAAAATTGAGTAAATGAGCAGTCAGATATTCTTATTCAGCAATTTGTCATGTCTTTAGATGAAATTTATAGTTCTATGTGAAACTGATTAACTCCATTATATTTTAATTATCGTTCCAAAATCAATACTCTTGTGTGCTTGAAGCAATTTCATTCACTCATCTGAATGCAGAGCTGGCTCTGGGCTGAACATATTCTTCTGGTTGACATTAAAAACCCTTCTTGGTTCAGATTATTTAGTACATTTTTCTCTACTGTTTTAATTTTTATTTTCATTTTTTTTATGTATTTGGTACCGCATCTCACTACACAGCTTGGACTCATAATAATCCTCCTGTTTTTCAGCCACCCCAGTGCTGGGGTTACAGGAGTGTACCACCATGCCTGGACTCAGCAAGCTGGCTTAGCTTGCTTCTGGGGCTGGGCCAGTATGGCATGCAGGACCAGGGATTGATCCCTTTACTGTTTTATTTTTGATAGCACTGGAGATCTGTGACAGGTCATTTGTACCTATTTGAATGGTGAGTTTACTTTCATCTTTCCAACTTTAGAAGCCTTAAGTGATCAGACGGTCTCAGAATGGCCAGTGGTGATGTGTGGCTTTTGGTGTGTGTGTGTATGTAGGTGGGGTCAGATGTGGGTATTTCCTTGTGGTTCTACTTGCCTTATCCCCATTTTATTTTACATTTTTCTTTTTCATTAACTTTATTGAAAATCAATAATTACATATCATGTTAAAATTAGGCAAATATTGAAATGTGAAAGATATAAGGTGTAGACAGAATTTTAGAGAAATATTTCTGAAATAAAAACATTGATGTATAATAATAGATTGCAAATTATTTACAAACTTAAATGAATATAACAATAAAAATTGTCCCAAATAGAAATGAAGAAAGAATTTACAGATCAGATTATATAATAGTTCACTCTGTGTTAAAAATCAAGAAACTTACATTCATATAATTAGAATTCTCAAAGTAGAAAGAGGTAGACACTAAATATTTAAAGATTTAAAATTTCTGAATTTAGTTGAACTTATAACACCACATTTCAAAGAAAAATGAACCTTTTGCACAAGAAATTCAAATAAAATCATACTGAGATACACAAAAATGAAATTGTCCAAAACTTATTGTAAATAAAAAAATCATTAAAGCATATAT
>NW_004526654.1:0-5714 GCF_000260255.1 Octodon degus
GTACACATCTTGTGCCTGCTTTTCTCCTAGCACAGCCCACTAGTGGCTGACTCAGCATCCATCTCCCACTTTATGATCAGCACAGGTGGTGGTCCTGGCTAGGCATACAGACTTCCAGTCTGCCACTACACTGACGTGGCCAGTGAACTGCATCAGGAGATGTCCCGACCAGCGGGTTAGTCAACGAGGACCCTAGAGGGGGAGTGGGGATGAGAAGGGACAGGAGACACAAAGAATGGAGACAAGACAGGATTCTGATCAAGTCTCATTTATTCAGGGGAGATGCTGGGTATATATAGAGAGTGTAGGAATGAGGAAGTCTCTGCTCTTGGGGTCAGCAGGTATCTAGGCAACAGAGGAAGGTCCCACCCCTGGGGCATAGCATCTGATTCATGGGGAATGGGCAAGGCGGGAAGGAGCAGAAACTTAACTCAGCAGGGGAATAGAAACTTAAGAAAACGGCTGACATTATTATAAAATGGATACCAGTTAATGGCTCCCCACAAGGACAGTTTGCAAGCTGAAGAATTCAGGAACACCTTCCTAGCAGATGAGCCCCGCAAGCAACTGCATGGTTTTGTTTTGCCCTTTTGTGTACCTTTTTGTGAACCATCAATCTGGCACTTATGTAACAGTTACCTGATAAAGATTTTAATGTGAGGAAGCTCAGTCAGTGAGCAATTCACAAAGTAAAGGGAAGTAAATACAAGAAATTAGGGGCTGGCCAAATAGCTCAGTGGATTAAGGCACCTGCAGCAGGCACAGGGGCCGGGGGTGCACTGAGACAGGAACTGAGATTGGGCATGGTGGCATATGCCTGTAATCCCAGCTCTTGGGAGGCTGTAAACAGGTGGATCACTATGAGTCCGATCTAGTAGTGAGACCCTGAACACCCTGTAGACCCTTCCCTAAAATACGAAAGAAAGAAATTAGTATAGAAAAGAATAAAAGTAAAAACAGTTGTGGGGTTTCAGGAAGAGTAATTATTATCTGATTTTTCTTTAAGACAAATTCTTATAAACAGGAATTCAGGTGTGAAAACTGGATTTATACATAGATTGGGATCAGGATGCGCCCTATTAATTGAAGTACAAAATGGTTGCACTTTTCTATTTATAGACTAAGTTTGGGGTCTGTGCGACTGTATCCCCACACTACATTGACATCACCTGGGTACTTTACATTTTCTTTGTTGTGTTTTTAAAACTCTCTGACAACACTCGCTTTATGATTGCAAAGTCAGCAGCTTTGGTCTTCTGTGAGCTCACTGTGAGATTTGTCCGCACATCGGCTTCTTGATTTGTAGAATGCAAAGCACCACATTCTCAGTTAAATGTGTTCAGTTAGTTTGTGGAACAGACGCATTTGAAATTCTAGAAGAAAAAAATTCATATATGTCTTAGTATATTGTAAACTAAAAAAAAAAAATGAATAAAAGGAACTGAGGCAGGGGAGATGGCTCAGAGGAATAAGCGCTTCCCTGGCAAGCACAAGTGCCTGAGTTCAATCTCCAGTTCCGCCAAAAAGAAAAAAAAAAAGGAACTAAGACAGGGCCAGGGAGTTAGCTCAGTGGTCTAAGCACCTGCCTGGCAACTTCAAGGGCCCAGGTTCGATCTCTGGTGCCACATGCTGTGCCAGCCTCACACCAAGCAGGCCACCAAAATCAGGCATGGTGGCACTCATAATCCCAGTACTGTGGAGGCTAAGACAGAGGATCATTATGAGTCTGAGCTGTGTAGTGAGACCCTGTACCAAATATATAAATAAAAATAAAAGATATCTATATATGAAAAGAACTGAGACACAGTTATAAAATTGATTTTAAAACATTTGACATCATTATAGGAGACATTGAAAAACAAATTTTCTGTTAATTTTAGTCTTAATCCATCAGCCATTTATAATGTGAACTAAGCATGCCAGACCAGAATATAAAGAAGCTACTCTGCCACAGAATGCTGAATAAGAATACCATTAAAATTGGGGGCAATTTTTGGCTGCAATGCACGAACAAGATTGAAGCATATACTTTTTTTCTTTTTTCTTTTTTGTGGTACCGAGGATTGAACTCAGAACCCTGCACTTGCCAGGCAAGCACCTATTCTACTGAGCTATCTCCCTGGCCAGAAGCATATACTTTTTATACCAGTCATTTAGAATATCAACATATTCTGTAAAACTTCTGCATATGTGTATATATACACAAATGTATGCACATGGTCATATACATATTTATGCATACAAGTATTTTATTTTCAAATTTCTGCTTTTCATTGTTGGGAAAAATCATAGATCATTTTGAGCACTAACATGAATTAAAATTGATGAGTTTACTATCTTAAGAAAAATAAAGCCTTATAGATGGTTTTAAGGGCAGAAAGTTAAAAGGAAAATTTTGTTATAAGGGTAAGAAATGGGTAAAATAATCCAGGATTTTAAATATGCAATTCTAGGTATACAGCTACTTTCTCTTAATTCAATGAGAAGAAAGTTTTGAACTAATAGTGTTTAGGCAAGAAATTATGTCTGCATCTTGTATTCTGAATAAGTACTACAAAGACAACAATATGCAATGTATTAATTGCTCTTCCGATCTAAACAGAAGACCCAATGCTATTATGGGCTACTGGACTCTTTTTGAATATTTTGCTGAGTTTACACACCTATAATATTCAATAACGGAACTTAGAAAAAATAGGGTATACAGATGAATGTCCATTTTGTATCTGTGTATTCAAAGTGCTTGGGATAGATATATAGTTGCATTCTCTTAATGAATAGAATGATTTGTTCTAATGGTGTTTGTAAATAGGATCTCAAGTCCGCATCTTGTACAGCAATTAACCACTAAGAAGAATATATGCAGTGTGTTATTTGTTGAAACTGTACTTCCGATTTGATTTAAACTGTCTCATTGCTGTTTATCAATAAAATTTTGAAGAAAAAAAAATATTGCAACTGTCCTACTAACCTGTTTTGAAACTGTCTCATTGCTACTTCTTTCTCAATAAAATTAATATAAAAAATAAAAAAATGGAGTGGTATTACTAAAAAAATAAAAATGCAATTCACTAATTAAAAAGCACTGAAATGTGCAAATATTTTAATGTTAATTAACCCTCATTAGGATTATGAAGTGACAAGATCTTTTAATACCTTTTGTAACTTTTGTCACTCATGCATGACATTTGGTAGTTGATCATAATACTTTACACTCAAATAATATTTGTTTCCTAACACCTTAACATTCTGTCTTTCTTTGAGATAGACATGACAGATAATAAATCTTCCTTTGATATCAGGAAATTAATTTGGAAAGGATAAGTAACTGGCTCAGGAAGGGAAAGGAAGCAGGACTTTTGCTGAAATGCCTTCTGCAGCTTCCTGTCACAACACCTACATATAAATAAAAGCTGTCTTTTATTGTCACAAGCATGACTTAAAGCCCTCTAAACCACCAGGTACTGGCAAACTAAGAATAAGACAACCATTGGAACACTTGGGGATAAAACTCAGGGTTGATTCCCCTTGAGAATATAAAATAATTAGCCCCCCATTTTTTATGACTGAAATGTGGTTCGGGGACCACTCTGGGAGAGCCAGGAACAGAGTGGTCAACAGCCCACAGAACCACTTTTGCTCTTTAGCTACAAGGTGGAAGTCAATAGCAGATGGGACACTGTAAACCTCAGATAATGAATTCATTTCCCCAACTAAGCAGCCCCTAGAATGACCCATTCCTAACCCAAGTGCAAGGTTGCCCTTCGAGGGGCAGCTCAGGAAACCCCAAAGCCTTGCAGGCCAGCCTCTGTACCCATTCCTTCATCTTCCCGCCTACATAAAGTCCATCAAAGAAAGCAAAAACAACTCTGTATGTCTTGGTGACACAAGCACAAAGCCACCGGCTCCAGGCTGACCGGAATGGTATTCCACAGGGTAACTGGAGTCCAGAGAAAGAACAGCAAAGAAATTATTCATGCCTCGGACTAAAGACATTCCATCCTGCAATTTGGGCTTTACTCAAGATCCTACAAAAAAGCTGCGCTCAGGAGCTTGTGTGGTCTCTATTGGCAGAAGCCAGAGGAAAAATGCAGCAGCACATGCGCCCAGGAGGCAGCCTGCAGGACCCGACCCAACAGGACACGGCCCCTGCGCTGCGACGCCCGCGCTTCCTAGCTTAGGAGGGTTGTTCTTGGCGAATCGAAGCATAGTATGTTCTTTCATTTGTGAGTTTTCCATTCAGAACACTGTGTTCTAAAACAGACTGGTTTCCACCCTGAATGGTAATTGGTATCAGTATAAGAGCAGAAGACAAACCATGTAAACCTCTTTTCGTCCACTCTCCATAAGCTTCAAACCCTTACCATAACAGAGCAAGAGAACAAGAGGTCAGGGCACAAGGCGAGAAGTAAGAGCAGCCGTACCTAAAGAAATTCAAACCAAACTGATTAGCCAACAATATTTTTCTCCTAACATGTTAGCAAAAAATTAAAAGTAACTGGGCCGGCCAGATAGCTCAGCGGACTAAAGCGGCTACTTAGGCAGATGCAGGGACTGGGGTTTGATCCCCAGTGTGCCCTGCCGGCCCTGCCCCTGGGGTGTGCTGAGATAGCAACTGAGACTGGGTGTGGTGGCGCACACCTGAGATTCCAGCGCTTGGGAGGCTGAAAACAGAAGGATCACGAGGAGTCTGATCCGTGCAGTGAAACCTGTAAACCTTGTACTAAATACGTAAATAAATAAATAAATAAAATTAAAAGTTACTGAAAATAAATTTTAAAACAACTAGTGTTTCTAAGATATGTAAAAAACAGACTAATTTACTATTCATCAACATGTTAATTTACAAAGACACAAAGCATTTCTGAAAAGCAACCTGGAGTTTTATAAAAACATTTCATCCATGCTCAAAAAATTTCTGCCTCCAAGAGTATGGTATGCTTAGACATATTGTCAACCAGTATGCTTGCAAACAAAATAGTGACCTCAGTTTAATTATAAATACTTACCTTTAGTCTAAATACAGTTTATGTTGATGTATTTCTGAGCTAAAGATATTTTAATGGAAAACAGCTTTATTTGTGATTTGCAATTCTGTGCAACTCTTAATTTATCTGTAGTTTCCCAATTAGTCATAATTGTAAGTTTTTTTTTTTAAATCATTTCCTTATCTTATAGTATGAGAAGACATAACCATAATGCTTCTTTTCCTTTTCCAGAATTTCTGACTGTACTTACACGTGCTTATACCTTATGTACGTTATAAAGTACCAAAAAGCATAATGAAATCAGCTTTGATTTAAATTGTTAATGAGGAGCCGGGGAGATAGCTCAGTAGAATAAGTGCTTGCCTGGCAAGCGCAAGGGCCTGAGTTCAATCACTGGTTCCGTCAAAAATAAATAAATAAATAAATAAATAAATAGTAAATACAAGACCCAGTCCCAGCCCAGGTCCTGTGAGTGTGCGGAGAGCTTCCTGCTACCCTGCGCAGGCGGGACCAGTCCCAGCCCAGGCGCAGAGTGGGCCGGACACTCTCCCAGCCCCTTGGGCCGCCCCCCATCACTCCGCAGTGGCTCCCCCACACCGCCCGCCGAGTAGGATTTTCTGCCAAGTTCCGGGAGCCCCCAGACCCAGTCCTAGCCCAGGTTTGGTGAGTGTGAGGAGAGCTTCCTGCTTCCCTGCGCAGGCGGGACCAGTCCCAGCCCAGGCGCAG
>NW_004526655.1:0-5649 GCF_000260255.1 Octodon degus
TGCAGGTAGCAATTGCAAAAGTGAAGACCCCTTAAAAATAAAAAGGAACCAGAAAATAACAAGGCAAAAGGGGAAACATGAGGCATTGTAAAACAATATAAGACTGATAGGTGTGAACAAAACACCAGGAGTCAAGATAAATGACATAAAAAGATTGTTTGCATATTCAAGAAGCAGAAAATTTCCAGAGCATGGGAAAACAATCTGACATACAGTTAAGCAAGGCATATAGAGCTCCAATTAGCCATAACCAAAATAAATCTATATCTAGACACATAATAATCAAGATCCCAGAAATTGGGCAAAAGCCAGAATATTAAAAACAGATCACCTAGAATGAGAAGGCCATCAGAATTGTGGTAGATTTCTCAACATAGGCCATCATCCTCTTCATCTTTATCTCCACCTAGTAAATCATGGCTGTGGGACTTTGGCCAGTTCGTCTGTATCTTGTGACATGTTGGCACAAAATTACTCATAACATCCTGCTCTCATCTCCATAAAACACATGAGATTTATCTTGGTCTCTGCTGTTTTCTAACAGTGAAATATGCATCAACTCTATGTAAGTGTTCATTAGTGGCTAATACCATTTTTATCTTTTTTAGAGTTATTTCATAAACTTTTCCTAATTTTTGGTATGATATTTTGGTTCAGTGATTTTTTTTTTACAGAGTGTTTTCTGAGGCATTCATCCATGGTTCTTCTTCTTTATTTTCACTTTTTCTTTTTTTTTATTTTTTATGTATTTAGTATAGGGTCTATAGGGTCTCACTATACAGATCAGACTCACAGCGATCCTCCTGTTTTCAGTCTCCCAAGCACTGGGATTACAGGCACGCGCCACCACGCCCAGTCTCAGTCGCCGTCTTACCACGCCCCAGGAGCAAGGCTGGCACAGCATGCAGGGACTCGAACCACGGTCGCTGCACCTGCCTAAGCAGACACAGTAGTCTGCTGAGCTAGCATGCCCCATCATACATGGTTCTTAACTTTCTCATTTCCTGTCTTGCTGTATTGGGCTGTAATAAACATTAGCATTCATTTCATCCATCCACTCCCATGATTCCATTTTGCATTTGCTGAGTGGTTATTTAAGGATCTCTAGATTTATTCCAGCACAGAGATATGAGCTTTCCCTGACTGCAGAGCCAGGTGAGTCTCAGAAGGCCCCAGAATCCCTGGAGTCTCTGTGAGGTGTCCCTGGCTAAGGTTGCACTCAGTGTCCTTTAGGACAGGCTTCTCTGGGAGGGCCCAGTCCTAGGAGGGAGGTGCAGCTGTCCCCTGCCTGAACGTCCAGCTGCCAAGCTGAGCATGTCACATCCTGGGGACCCTGGTGTGCAGCAGCCTGCGGGAGAGAGGAGCAAATGGGAAATTCCTGCTTAGCGCTGGGGCATCTGGCCCCGGGGGCCCATCTCTGGTGTACAAGAACTCCCCAGTAGGTTACTGCATGCTTCACCTGTGCGTGCATTGCTCCCTGGGGGTCCTCATCAGGTGGGCTCTGCAGCAGGGAGACAGAGACAAAGTCCTTGGTTCCATGCTGGTCTCCCGAGCCAGTTGTCCATAGAATGACCACAAGGATCCTTTAGAAATTAAAGCACACTCTGTCCCTTCCTAGACGCTCGGAGGCTTCCCAAAGCCTTAGACCATGTGGCTGCTTCCTTCCACAGTGCTGCCCTCCCATCCTGACACTTACTCCAGCTCTGCTCCCTGGGCGGCAGCCACATGGCCCACCTCCCAGGAGGAGCCCGTCCCTGCCTCAGGGCCTTTGCTCCTGCCCTGTGCCCTGCCCGCGGTGCCGTGCATTAGAGGTCCGCGTGGCCCTCCTCACGCAGGCTCCTGCTCAGCGCTCCCCTTCCCAGAGTCCTCCCTGTGATTCTCTCTGGCCCTCCTGCCCCTGCACCTCTTTCTCTGCTGTATTTTCTTTCCCAAGGCTGTGCTGTCCTGACCCTGGGCTCTCACTTCCAGGTGACTCAGGGTGGGAGGGGCTGTGCTTTCCGTGTACCTGCAGCCCCCACGGAGCCAGGTCAGGGAGGAGCCCCCTCTACCCCCTCTGCACCCACCATGAGCCCTCACGAATGAGCGAGGGGCCTACGTGGGCTTGGGGTGGCTCATTCACTCAGGGACCTTCTGAGACTCAGGGCAGGAAACAGCCAGACAGAAACTGAACACCAGGAAGGGGCTGGAAGGAGGGGACACCAGACACCGAGGCCACAGGAATCCAGCAGAGGGGGCGCTCATAGCAGGCAGAAGCTGGGGTTTCCAGAAGGGAGGGCTCAGCTGTGAGGTCCCTGAGACTGAAGTGGTGCAGGACAGAGCAGCATGCCTGGGCTGAACTGGGGGACAGCCCTGCATGGGGTGCAGTCTCACCCGAGCCGCCAGCTCCACCCTGTCCTCAGGCTCTGCGTCCTCCACTGTGGCATCTGCAGGGCCAGAAGAGGGGTCACCTCCTGGCCACAGTCCTGGGGCTCTAACAGCTCCCCAGGCCCTGCCCTGTCCAACTGGGGACACAGAGCCAGGCAGCTATGTGATGTTCCCAGGCCCAGTGTTGGGGTTCAGTCTGACTCAGCCCTGAGCCCCCTGTCCCTGTGATGCTGAGACCTCGGGGTGTCTCCCACCAAGGCCACTCTTCCCTCTCAGAAGTTTTCTTCCTGGAAGGCAGCAACTGAGCTGGAGCTGGGGAGTCAAGGGGGTGTCAGGTGGCCATGAGGGCCAGCAACAGGGGAGTCTAGGTCCTGGGACAGAAATAACCCCTTCTGCAGGCCTCTGTCCCAGGGTGCCGGCCCTGCAGCCCCTGCAGGACCTGGGAAGTTGGCCTCTCCCTGGGCTGGGGGAGGACAGAGTCTCAGTCAGGAGGTCAGACCCACCCGGTCCGCAGGCCATGCAGGGCAGGAGGAAGCCTCGGAGCACACGGCCCAGGGAGCCTCTGGGGCCCAAGGTGGAGAAGCTCAGACCACACTGGAGACACCTTCAGGACGGGCCACATGTTCTGTGCTGGATTCTCTGCCCTGGGCTCTGCACAGTAGACTGTGCAGTCTTGTCCTTTAGGTGGGTTTCCGTGTGGACCTCGGCACCCACCACTTTCTCAGGCCCAGTCCCCACTCTCCCTGCTCACCTGCCTTCCTGTTTTTTCTCTGGCGCCACCATAGAACAATGAGGAGGAGGAGGAACAGCAGCAGGGAGCAGGGCACAGTGGCCCAGATCACACACTTCCTTGGTGGGCTGCGGCCTTGAGTGCTGCCTAAAAGAGAACCTTCCCACTTCCTGAGCACCTGTGCACCCAGCCCACGTGGGGTCTTTGCATCTCTGCCTCACGCTCTGCCTCACGCTCTGCCTCACACTCTGCCTCACACTCTGCCTCACGCTCTGCCTCACATCTCTGCCTCATACTCTGCTGCACATCTCTGCCTCACACTCATCTCTGCCTCACACTCTGCCTCACACTGCCTCACACTCTGCCTCACACTGCCTCACACTGCCTCACACTCTGCCTCACACTGCCTCACACTGTGCCTTACACTCTGCCTCACACTGCCTTACACTCTGCCTCACATTCCGCTTCACATCTCTGCCTCACACTCTGCCTCACACTCTGCCTCATAGTCCTGCACATGGGCTCACCAACCCCTCATGCAGGTTACCAAGGAGGAGAAGGAGACAGAGTCAGGGGAGCTTCCAGCACAGGGAGCCAATAGGAAACCCAGATGAGGATGAGCCAGGGAGCTGGACTTCAGCCCCACTCTCTCCACAGAGCTGAGCCCCCTGATCTGGAGGGAAGGAGCCCAGACGCCCTGCCCTGGCCCTGCACCCTCCCCTGCACACTGTCATTGTTGCTGCACAGAGGAACAGGACCCCTGCAGCGTGGGATCCTGGAGGCTGTGCTTAGGGGACCCCCCCCCCATGGCTCAAGCAAGGTCAGCAACAGCTGAACTTGAAGGTCCAGGCCAGACCTCCCTTTACACCTGGAGTCCCTGACGCCCACCCAGGGGCTGGTTCGAGGCCCCATCTCCAGGGGAGGCTGCACCAGCCCCGCAGCTCAGCCCCTGCCCCTCCCAGCAGCAGCACCCTCACTCTCCACCCTGGGGTCCAGATTCTGGTGGGAGGGGCTGATTCTCCGGGCCTCCTAGGAGGGGTGAGGAGGTGAAGAGCTGGGATCCCTGCTCCTCGCTTCAGCTGCTGTTCCTCCCTAGCCTGTACCCCAGCATCTCCTTCAGCTCTGACCCTACCCCATGCAGCCCGGTTTTGAGCCCCGGGGATCCAGGTTCCTTGCCCCCTTCTCAGCAGAGCTGAGACTGGAACCAGGATTGAGATGGACTGAGCATCTCCCAGCAGCCTGGACACAGGATTCTGGGAAAGAGCTTGAGGCTCTTCTGCTGTGGGCTGGGCGCTGAGGATGGGGACAGTGTCACCCTGGAGAGGAGGAGCCAATGGGGTGTGGGGATGGACTGCCCCAGGGCGGACCCTGCTCTCTCCTCTACCTGTCCGTTGCCCGTTTCTCTGCCTACCTGACCCCCAACCCTCACCCTGTAGTAGGACCCCTGTCAGTTATTTAAGGACTCAGACATGATTGTGGTTCAAGTAAAAGACTTGCCCACCTGAGACCTGGAGCTGCACAACATCGCCGGGCTCTGGGCGCACGTGGGGGTGCACAGTGTAGCAGCCATGGCATCTGAATGTCCGCCTCCGATTGGGGGTCAGAGGACCCACAAAGAACAGGGCCTGGAGCTGCCCCCCAGTGAGTTGCTCTTCGCCTTCCATCCAGGGGGGCTCCTGCTCTCCCTCCATAGTCAGAATGAATCTGTGCAATCCTAGCCGTGAGCTACACTGGAGTTTCCTGTTCACTTCTGACGTCACCATAGCGCCGGGCAGGGCTGAGAGGCTGGGTTTGCCGTAGAGTCCTAGGAGAGAAGGAGGCAGTGTAAGAAATGGACTCACACCTTCCACACTACCCTTGGGGCTGGACTGTGAGAGCAGACCCCTCCTGAGGGCTGGGACCCTGAGCGTCCTCTCGCCTGTCAGCACCAGCTCCAGGGGCTTCGACCAGGTAACACAGTTCTCCCAGTAGCAACGATACCACCCCACGTGGCTGTCCGTCATGGATGGGATGAAGAACTGAGCAGTGGTCACTGACTCTACTGACATCTTTCTCCAGGCTGGTGAGGTTTCCACTTTAACCAGATGGCACTCCTGGGCCCCCAGAGTACACTCACACCTGAGCTTCACAGGTGCCCTCAGCGGCATCCCAGGTCCTGGAAGAGCCCTGAGCCTGGCTTCTGGGATGGTCCCCGCAGGGAAATCACAGTCGGGTCCCAGGACCTTCCTCCTACCCTTGATCCCAGCTCTCAGCCCCATAACCCTTCAGCACCAGCCCACGCCTGCTGCACTCCACCCCCACAGCCCAGGGGTGGCCCCTTGTCCCCAGGAGGAGGGACTCAGGCCAGCTGGGGCCATACTCACCTCCCTGCACTCGATTCTGGGGCCCAGACTCAGCCCTAGAAGAGAATTCCCTGTGAGGTTTACCCTGGAGCCTGAGCAGGTCCTCTCCTCCGCAGAGATTCGCGAGCCCCTGGTCTGCCAATGGGCTGGGGCCTGGCTCTGGGCTGGGGTCTCTCTCAAAGCAGGGTGTGCCCTGCCCTCTTCCCTTCTCAC